>NC_084736.1:5121670-5172563 GCF_033978785.1 Entelurus aequoreus
CGCCGTGTTCCCACCCAGCCTCCGGTTTTTACTTCTTCCGGTCATGTTTGTGTCAGCAACATTTCCAGCACCCGCCTCCCCCGGAGGCCAGCTGTCTGTCACTCTCGCACAGACGCGGCGGTGCAGTGTTTGGGGTGCCGTGGCCTACAAATGGCCTTGTCACTGCGCTGCCGGGACAAAAAGAGGAAAAATGTCACTGAAAAGGTCGACGGTTTCTTCACTCAAGTTGACATGCGCGGCCGGGTGGGGGGCTAGCACCGCATTCCGGGCCCCCCCAACATCACCAGTCTTCCTCTCAGGGAATAAAACACACTGGTCAATCCCAAGTTCTTTTGGATGATGTACAGCAGGGGTCACCAACCTTTTTGAAAGCAAGAGCTACTTCTTGGGTAGTGATTAATGCGAAGGGCTACCAGTTTGATACACACTTAAATAAATTGCCAGAAATAGCCAATTTGCTCAATTTACCTTTAACTCTATGTTATTATTAATAATTAATGATATTTACACTTAATTGAACGGTTTAAAAGAGGAGAAAACACGAAAAAAATGGTGATTAAATTTTTAAACATAGTTTATCTTCAATTTCGACTCTTTAAAATTCAAAATTCAACCAAAAAAAAGAAGAGAAAAACTAGCTAATTGGAATCTTTTTGAAAAAATGTAAAAAATTATTTATGGAACATCATTAGTAATTTTTCCTGATTAAGATTAATTTTAGAATTTTGATGACATGTTTTAAATAGGTTAAAATCCAATCTACACTTTGTTAGAATATATAACAAATTGGACCAAGCTATATTTCTAACAAAGACAAATCATTATTTCTTATAGATTTTACAGAACAAAAAATGTACAAGAAATTCAAAAGACTTTGAAATAAGATTTAAATTTGATTCTACAGATTTTCTAGATTTGCCAGAATAATTTTTTTTGAAATTTAATCATAATAAGTTTGAAGAAATATTTCACAAATATTCTTCGTCGAAAAAACAGAAGCTAAAATGAATAATTATATTAAAACATTATTCTTTACAATAAAACAAATACATTTACTTGAACATTGATTTAAATTGTCAGGAAAGAAGAGGAAGGAATTTAAAAGGTAAAAAGGTATATGTGTTTAAAAATCCTAAAATCATTTTTAAGGTTGTATTTTGTCTCTAAAATTGTCTTTCTGAAAGTTACAAGAAGCAAAGTAAAAAAAAAAAAATGAATTCATTTAAACAAGTGAAGACCAAGTCTTTAAAATATTTTCTTGGATTTTCAAATTCTATTTGAGTTTTGTCTCTCTTAGAATTAAAAATGTCAGGCAAAGCGAGACCAGCTTGCTAGTAAATAAATAACATTTAAAAAATAGAGGCAGCTCACTGGTAAGTGCTGCTATTTGAGCTATTTTTAGAACAGGCCAGCTGGCTACTCATCTGGTCCTTACGGGCTACCTGGTGCCCGCGGGCACCACGTTGGTGACCCCTGATGTACAGCATATGTTGAGTAAAAAGGACCACAGAGACCACTTTTTACTAAAGCTATAGGAGACCAGCTCTTACAATGCAACCAAAGCATTAGCAAGCGGGTGTTATGTTTGACTAAGGGGAGATGACGGCAACAGACACCAGGGGGTCAGAATGTACAAACCCCGTTTCCATATGAGTTGGGAAATTGTGTTAGATGTAAATATAAACGGAATACAATGATTTGCAAATCATTCTTAACCCATATTCAGTTGAATATCCTACAAAGACAACATATTTGATGTTCAAACTGATAAACTTTTTTTTTTTTGGCAAATAATCATTAACTTTAGAATTTGATGCCAGCAACACGTGACAAAGAAGTTGGGAAAGGTGGCAATAAATACTGATAAAGTTGAGGAATGCTCATCAAAGACTTATTTGGAACATCCCACAGGTGAACAGGCCAATTGGGAACAGGTGGGTGCCATGATTGGGTATAAAAGTAGATTCCATGAAATGCTCAGTCATTCACAAACAAGGATGGGGCGAGGGTCACCACTTTGTCAACAAATGCCTGAGCAAATTGTTGAACAGTTTAAGAAAAACCTTTCTCAAGCAGCTATTGCAAGGAATTTAGGGATTTCACCATCTACGCTCCGTAATATCATCAAAGGGTTCAGAGAATGTGGAGAAATCACTGCACGTAAGCAGCTAAGCCCGTGACCTTCCATCCCTCAGGCTGTACTGCATCAACAAGCCACACCGGTGTGTAAAGGATATCACCACATGGACTGAGGAACACTTCAGAAACCCACTGTCAGTAACTACAGTTGGTCGCTACATCTGTAAGTGCAAGTTAAAACTCTCCTATGCAAGGCGAAAACCGTTGATCAACAACACCCAGAAACGCCGTAGGCTACGCTGGGCCTGAGCTCATCTAAAATGTGTCTCCTCAGTTCCCAAACCTTTACTGAGTGTTGTTAAAAGGAAAGGCCATGTAAAACAGTGGTGAACATGCCCTTTCCCAACTACTTTGGCACGTGTTGCAGCCATAAAATTCTAAGCTAATTAGTATTTGCAAAAAATAATAAAGTTTATGAGTTTGAACATCAAATATGTTGTCTTTGTAGTGCATTCAACTGAATATGGGTTGGTGTAAGACTATGTGTGTAATTAATCGTTGTGTGTGACCGTGATGTTGAAACGAGGAGAGGGAACAAGGCAGGAAGACAGTCCGAGGGGCAGGCAGATGATCCGGGGCGCGAGAGAGACGTCAAGAGGTCCGAGTCCAAAGTGGGGATCGAGGATCGAGGAAGGCAGTCCAAATCACAAGGGAGCACAATGGTTAAGACTCGGGAAGGAAGTACACCAAGCCAACTACGGGAGAACAAACAAGGATGTCAGACATGAGGGGAAAAAACGCAGCGATAGAGATTACGGTATCCAAAGAGGTAAACTAAGTTCCCGCATGGATCCTTGGGTCCACTGGTTCTTTATCCAGCTCGTCCTCATCAGTCCCAGGTGTGCAGATTGCTGATTGTCTGCAGGCTTGTCGCTGTGTGGGCGTGCTGCGCTCAGCGTGAGCGGGGGGGCGTGTCCGGGCGAGCAGCCAGAGGAGGAACTGTGACACTCAGTTGCAGGAGGGACAGCAAGGTTGAAATCCAAACAAAAAGCGTCAGCTTATGCAGAGCGAAAACAGTCCCTCTCCCCCAGAAAGGAGCGCAGCTGCTTCTTCAGAACAAATAAGGAACTGGCCGAAACTGATCTGTGAGCCGACAAACAGGAGCCCTTCAGACAGAGCTGGGCAAATAGGTTGACTTGGGGGCCACATTGAGAGAAGAAAATGTTCTTCAGCTCCTCGATAAACATCTTTTACAATCAAGCAGAACACCAAATAAATGTAACAAAATATGAATGTTAGGTTAGGGTTAGGGTTAGGGTTGGGGTTGGGGTTAGGGTTAGGATTAGGGTTAGGGTTAGGGTTAGGCATAAAGAAAAGAGTTGGTTAGGGTTGGGGTTAGGGTTAGGTTTAGGGTTAGAGTTGTGGTTGGGGTTGGGGTTAGGTTTGAGGTTAGGTTTAAGGTTAGGGTTGGGGTTAGGATTAGGGTTAGGATTAG
This sequence comes from Entelurus aequoreus, assembly GCF_033978785.1. NCBI lineage: Eukaryota > Metazoa > Chordata > Actinopteri > Syngnathiformes > Syngnathidae > Entelurus > Entelurus aequoreus. The sequence goes on from NC_084736.1 coordinate 5,125,245, forward strand.
GATTAGGGTTAGGCATAAAGAAAAAGAGTTGGTTAGGGCTAGGGTTGGGGGTGGGGTTAGGGTTAGGGTTAGGTTTGAGGTTAGGGTTGGGGTTAGGGTTAGGATTAGGATTAGGGTTAGGCATAAAGAAAAAGAGTTGGTTAGGGCTATGGTTGGGGGTGGGGTTAGGGTTAGGGTTAGGCATAAAGAAAGAGAGTTGGTTAGGGTTAGGGCTAGGGTTGGGAGTGGGGTTAGGATTAGGGTTAGGGTTGGGGTAGGGGTTAGGGTTAGGTTTAGGGTTAGGTTTGGGGTTAGGATTAGGGTTAGGTTTAGGGTTAGGGTTAGGGTTAGGGTAAAGAGGGGTCACCCACATATGCGGTCCTCTCCAAGGTTAGTGTTAGGGTTAGGTTTGGGGATAGGGTTAGGTTTAGGGTTAGGGTAAAGAGGGGTCACCCACATATGCGGTCCTCTCCAAGGTTAGTGCTAGGGTTAGGGGTGGGGTTAGGGTTAGGGTTAGGTTTGAGGTTAGGGTTAGGGTTGTGGTTGGGGTTAGGGTTAGGATTAGAGTTAGGGTTAGGATTAGGGTTAGGGTTAGGCATAAAGAAAAAGAGTTGGTTCAGGGTTAGGGCTAGGGTTGGGGGTGGGGTTAGGCATAAAGTAAAGAGAGTTGGTTAGGGTTAGGGCTAGGGTTGGGGGTGGGGTTAGGATTAGGGTTAGGTTTAGGGTTAGGTTTGGGGTTAGGGTTAGGGTTAGGGTAAAGAGGGGTCACCCACATATGCGGTCCTCTCCAAGGTTAGTCTTAGGGTTAGGGTAAAGAGGGGTCACCCACATATGCGGTTAGGGTTAGGGTTAGGGTTAGGGTAAAGAGGGGTCACCCACATATGTGGTCCTCTCCAAGGTTTCTCATAGTCATTCACATCGACGTCCCACTGGGTTGTGAGTTTTTCCTTGCCCTTATGTGGGCTCTGTACCGATGATGTCGTTGTGGCTTGTGCAGCCCTTTGAGACACTTGTGATTTAGGGCTATATAAATAAACATTGATTGATTGATTGAATGCAGAGTGTAATAAACACCTACAATATGATATATAATCACTTTTATGCAGAAATTTGTTGTAAAATGTTGCTTCCGCATGTGTTCCTGACACATGTGTTTGGTGCTGTGACCTAGATTACCGTAATAACTCCTATAACACCCACAAAATGATGTAGAACGTCAGGCGGGCCGGATTGTAAATCTTAATGGGCCGCATGTGGCCCGCGGGTCCTATTTTGCCCAGGGCCGCCTTAAGACAAAACAAAGAGTTTACGAGCTGACATGAGATAAAAGCAAGGAGGTCATGAGAAGACACTCAACATGGGAAAATACTAGCTGCTTTTATACATGACTATGGATTAAAAATGAACACTTTGAAAATATCTCATTCTCACACCAGCCACACACACACACTTGGTGTGTTTACATGCACTAAAACACGAATTATTGCATGAATTTGGTTGAAACTAGCTTTTTAAAACATTTGTATATACCTTAAGGTTTTTAACTGGGCTTAACATATCAAGATAAACCCATATATATATATATATATATATATATATATATATATATATATATATATATATATATATATATATATATATATATATATATATATATATATATATATATATATATATATGTATATATATATATATATATATATAATCACAATCATTGGTACTTCAACTTAACTAATTATCAGTGGATATTATAAATCATAATAGTAAAAAAAAAAAGATAATTAAAAAAAAATATATATATATATATATACATATATATATATATATATATATATATATATATATATATATATATATATATATATATATATATATATATATATATATAAATATATATATATATATATATATATATATATATATATATATTTTTTTTTTTTTTTTTTTTTTTTTTAAATTATCTTTTTTTTTACTATTATGATTTATAATATCCACTGATAATTAGTTAAGTTGAAGTACCAATGATTGTCTCCTATTTTTATCAGCTCATCTCTACTTTACATTCAGTATATATATATATATATATATATATATATATATATATATATATATATATATATATATATATATATATATATATATATATATATATATATATATATATATATATATATATATATATATATATACCTTAAGGTTTATATATATATATATATATATATATATATATATATATATATATATATATATATATATATATATGTATATATATATATATATATATATATATATATATATATATATATATATATATATATATATGTATATATGTATATATGTATATATATATATATATATGTATATATGTATATATATATATATATATATATATATGTATATATATATATATATATATGTATATATGTATATATATATATATATATATATATATATATATATATATATGTATATATGTATATATATATATATGTATATATGTATATATATATATATATATATATATATATATATATATATATATATATATATATGTATATATGTATATATATATATATATATATATATATATATATATATATATATATATATATATATATATATATATATACCTGTCTTTTCTCATCTCATCTTTTCTCATCTCATCTCATCTCATTGACACCTGTCAATGAGATGAGATATCTGTGGCAATGATAGATTTTTTGATATGTTTACCTTTCTTCTATCACAGGCGTGTCAAAGGGGTTTTCATTGAGGGCCACATGGCAGTTATGGCTGCCATCAGAGGGAATAACGTATGAATTTGCTTCGGGATTTCATTATTAATTACATAAATAGTTTTGTTTTAGACCGTCCATTTTACAGTAAAAATTTTACATTTACAAAATTTTACTAAAAAATATAACGTTTTTGGGGGTTTTTTTTACAAAATTTTACGGTAAATGGAAAAACAGTACCAACTGTTTTTTACGGAAAAAGCTGGCAGCTTAATTGCCAAAAATCTTTATGGCTGCCATCAGAGGGCCGCTTGTAACAGTGAATAACGTATGAATTTGCCTCTGGATTTCATTATTAATTACATAAATGGTTTTAAGTAGACTGTAAATTTTACAAAATATTGCTAAAAAATATAGCGTTTTCTTTATTTTTTACAACATTTTACTGTAAATGGAAAAACAGTACCAACAATTTTTTTACGGAAAAAGCTGGCAGCTTAATTGCCAAAAATCTTTATGGCTGCCATCAGAGGGCCGCTTGTAACATTGAATGACGTATAAATTTGCCTCTGGATTTCATTATTAATTATATACATAAATATTAAGTACATTTTCAATTTTACAGTAAAAACTTTACATTTACAAAATTTTCCTGTAAAATAGCGTTTTTATTTTATTTTTTACAAAATTTTACGGTAAATGGAAAAACAGTACCACTGGTTTTTTGGTTTTTTTTTTGGCAGCTTAGTTGCCAGAATTTTTGTGTTAAATTGACATTGTTTTTTTATAACTGTCATGATCCATGGCCCGGATCATGTTTTTGTTATATTCTGTTAGTTTTGGACTCCCTTAGTTCCTGTTTTTGTGCACCCTTGTTTGTTTTTAGTTACCATGGGTGCTTATTGTTTCCACCAATCCAATCCAATCCACTTTATTTATATAGCACATTTAAACAACAAAATGTTTGCAAAGTGCTGCACAACAATATTAAAAGCAATATAAAATAAATATGATTAAAAACTATTTTAAAGGGTAAAACCAATTAAAACAATAAATAGAAATCAAAATTTTAAAAACAAAGAGGACAACAGAGGACCACACAACTCACGTAGTGTTAAAAGCCAACCTGTCTCTGATTGGTGCTCGGGACGCTCACCTGTTTTCCGAGCACTAATCAGAGGGACTATTTAAGTCTGCCTTTGCCGGTCAGTCGGCCTGGCTTCATTGTTTGCTTCATGCAACAAGTTACGTGAGTATTCTTTGCCTATGCTAAGTGGTAGCCTTAGCTTCGAGTGCGATCGGCACGTTGTTCCGTCGGCTTGTTTTCTGTTTCGGCACTTGTTCGAGTTTTTGAGAATAAATCATGTTCCTACCTGCACGTCCTGTCCGGAGTGGTCCGTTTGCATCCCGGGGGAACAAACCTCGCAGCAAGCTGCGACCCCCTGCACGCGACAACAACATGTTATTCTTCATGGGAAAAACAGTAAAAGTTCCTTTTTTTATTCTGGCAACTTAGCTGCCAGTTTTTCTACCGTAAAAAAACAATTGTAGCGTCTTTCCATTTACAGTAATACACCGTTAAAAACAAGATTTTACAGTCAAAAACTGGCAGCTCAGTCAACAGAATTTTAACGCGAAAAACTGGTTGGTTTTTTTTCAATTTACAGTAATATGCTGTATAGAACACCGTAAAATGTATTGTCATTTTTATTAATTTGATGGGTAGTTTGCTGTAAAGTTGAGTATTTTTATATTGGGAAAATATGATAACATTCTGTAATATTTGTTGCAATATTGGATACTATAAAAGTTGAAAAGGCACACAATTTCAAGCAGTACATATATTTGTTCTGTCAAAATGACATTTAGTGAGAAATTATGATGTACTTTATTGACATTTCCAGGTGTTTGCGGGCCAGATAAAATGATTTGGCCCAGGGGCCTTGACTTTGACACCTGTGGCTCAGATGAAGTGCAGGTAATGTCACACAAATAAGAGAATATCATGTTCCCTCCTCATCTGCTGTTTCTGCTTATATCGTCCTTACATCTGAAACTTTGCAATGTTTCCGCTTTCTTCTTCCTGCTACTTTCTCACATGTCCGCCCACTTGTAACAACACATTGCGCAATCATTGCATGGCAATATTATTAAACCTTTTCTAGTTAACTTTGACATATTTTGTAATAACTTGTTACATATTGCGACATGTTTGTTTGTTTTTTCCCAAATAAAATATAACAATTGGGTGCATTATATAATGCTAGGTTCTCACCAACGGCGCTTTAACGCGGCAAGCAAAGCGCCGTCAAAGCGTAACAAAGCGTGATTAAAGCGTGAGGGTCGTAATGGATGGTGGGAAAGCTTGTAGTGCGGCAAGTTCGCCAAAATTTTTTAAACGGTTTAAAAAAATTTGGCGCTCTGTCAAGAATGGAATAAAGCGCCGAGAGCGTATCAAAGCGTGACAAAGCTCAGCAAAGCTTGACTCAAAGCTTAGGAAAACTTAACAGGTCTTGGTTCAAAGCGCGGACCCCAGTCTACAACTACAAATAGGAAGTGACTGTGATATTGACTAGTGACATTGAATATAAAAATTAAAAGAAATGCCTTTTATTATTGTCAACTAGCATAAGAAATGAAAGATAGATATTTATTAAGATGACAAAGAAATAAAAGAAATGAAGATATAAAACATAATAAATAATAAACATAATATAACGAGAAAAAAAAGAGAAATTGAAAAAATAAATGAATATAAAACATAATAAATAATAAACATAATATAATGGGAAAAAAAAGAGAAATTGAAAAAATAAATGAATATAAAACATAATAAATAATAAACATAATATAACGAAAAAAGAAGAGGAATTGAAAAAATAAATGAATATAAAACATAATAAATAATAAACATAATATAACGGTAAAAAAAAGAGAAATTGAAAAAATAAATTAATATAAAACATAATAAATAATAAACATAATATAACGGAAAAAAAGAGGAATTGAAAAAATAAATGAATATAAAACATAATAAATAATAAACATAATATAACGGAAAAAAAGAGAAATTGAAAAAATAAATGAATGTAAAACATAACAAATAATAAACATAATATAACGGGAAAAAAAAGAGAAATTGAAAAAATAAATGAATATAAAACATAATAAATAATAAATATAATATAACGGAAAAAAAGAGGAATTGAAAAAATAAATGAATATAAAACATAATAAATAATAAACATAATATAACGGAAAAAAAGAGAAATTGAAAAAATAAATGAATATAAAACATAACAAATAATAAACATAATATAACGGGGAAAAAAAGAGAAATTGAAAAAATAAATGAATATAAAACATAATAAATAATAAATATAATATAACGGAAAAAAAGAGGAATTGAAAAAATAAATGAATATAAAACATAATAAATAATAAACATAATATAACGGAAAAAAAAGAGAAATTGAAAAAATAAATGAATATAAAACATAACAAATAATAAACATAATATAACGGGGAAAAAAAGAGAAATTGAAAAAATAAATGAATATAAAACATAATAAATAATAAATATAATATAACGGAAAAAAAGAGGAATTGAAAAAATAAATGAATATAAAACATAATAAATAATAAACATAATATAACGGAAAAAAAAGAGAAATTGAAAAAATAAATGAATATAAAACATAACAAATAATAACCATAATATAACGGGGAAAAAAAGAGAAATTGAAAAAATAAATGAATATAAAACATAATAAATAATAAATAATAAACATAATATAACGGGGAAAAAAGAGAAATTGAAAAAATAAATGAATATAAAAATGTGTGGAAAACAGTATACTGAGTTTTTCACTTTTTTTTTAACTTATTTGTTTATCATATTTCTCTTTTTTTATTACATTATGTGTTTTATCCTGTATATAATAAAACTAAAAGGGAAATCAAATAAATAGATAAATCTAAAAAAATGTGGGGAAAACTTAGTATACTGAGTTTTTCACTTTTTTTTTTTACTTATTTGTTTATCATATTTCTCTTTTTTATTATATTATGTGTGCGCACGCAATTTATTCATCAAATTCACAAAATAATAATCACAGCATCTTCCAAAATGCACATAATTACATAATATCACATTTCAAAGTCATTATTACAAATTAATGCTCATAATGTTCATGACACATTAATTCCAATGCACAACAGAGCTTGATAATCGTGTCAGAGCCTGATTTAAAGCGTCAGGATCGCATCAAAGCATAATAAAGTTCAATAAAGCGTAATAAAACGCATCAAAGCGTGATCAAAGCGGCATCAAATCGTGAGGAACGGTAATTCCTCCCCCCAAAGCGGCAACTAATTCGTATCAGAGCGTATCAAAGCATAACATCACTTTGGAGATCGGGATATTCGTGGAAAAATTGACAAAAATGACGGCGCTTTGCTCGCCGCTTTAAAGCGCGGCAAACGCCGTTGGTGTGAACCAGGCATAATGAGTCATCAAATTGAACGCCCTTATTATAAAAAAAAGCGACATGAAACATTTCATCTTCATTTTAAAAGTCCGGCAAGAAGTTTCACCGGTCAAAACTAAATTGAATGTAACTTTATTGATTATAATTGAGCGTGTGATTGTAAACTAGATGTCATGATCTGTGGCCTGGATTATGTTTTTTGTTAGTTTTTGGAGTCTTTTAGTTCCTGTTTGCGCTCCCTTGTTTGTTTTAGTTTCCATGACGACTTATGAGTTTCACCTGTCGTGTCTGGCGGCAGACTAATGTTGTAGTGACGCACAATACCTTCTTTGATTGTGAAATATCCCCTCAACAGATTAAAAAAACAAAACGATAAGATGCAAAGACTTAAGTCAACATGACCATCATCTTTGTAGTTGGATTTCCGTGCAGCGCTGGCAATTTTTTGAACGGCACGATGTGCACCCTGAACTCCATTGTAAAAATGTGTGTTTCTACATTGTTTGTTCTATTTTATGTTATGCTCAAATCTTTTTATTTTTTTACATTTTTTATTTATTTTTATTGACATCCAGCATCAGACATTCCAATCCATTACATCATATTCACATACATCATATATCTGTTGTCGGCCCTAAATGTCAAAATATTTTTTGTTTATATCCCAACCATGCCAACCCCCCGACAACCCAAAAAAAGAAAGAAACAGCAGAAAAACAAAGTAGTATTTGCAAATACATAAATTAAATAAAGAAAAAATCAATCAATCAATCAATCAATGTTTATTTATATAGCCCTAAATCACAAGTGTCTCAAAGGGCTATAATAATACATTATTAATAATAATAATCAGAAATAAAATTAAATAATAAAAACAGATATATGTATTTATTAGGGATGTCCCTAATAAATAAATGCGTTAAAATGTAATATCGGAAATTATCGGTATCGGTTTTTTTTATTATCTGTATCGGTTTTTTTTGTTTGTTTTTTTTGTTTTTTTTATTAAATCAACATAAAAAACACAAGATACACTTACAATTAGTGCACCAACCCAAAAAACCTCCCTCCCCCCATTTCCTTCTGTTATCAATATTCTGGTTCCTACATTATATATCAATATATATCAATACAGTCTGCAAGGGATACAGTCCGTAAGCACACATGATTGTGCGTGCTGCTGCTCCACTATTAGTACTAACCTTTAACAGTTAATTTTACCCATTTTCATTAATTACTAGTTTCTATGTAACTGTTTTTATATTGTTTTACTTTCTTTTTTATTCAAGAAAATGTTTTTAATTTATTTATCTTATTTTACTAATTTTTTAAAAAAGTACCTTATCTACACCATACCTGGTTGTCCAAATTAGGCATAATAATGTGTTAATTCCACGACTGCATATATCGGTTGATATCGGTATCGATAATTAAAGAGTTGGACAATATCGGAATATCGGATATCGGCAAAAAGCCATTATCGGACATCCCTAATATATATCAATATGATATTAATACATATGCATGTATTAATAAATATATACATACAAATACAAATGTGATATACAAATAAATAAATAATTTGCATAAATAAACGCGTATTTGTAAATATATTTTTGAGATTTGAAAATATGTTCACATCGGTTAAGTTTGTAGCTGTGCTACCTTTAATTCTGCTATTACGGTGTCATTTCGACAATTGTTTTGTTTATATTATAATTGTACTATTTTAATGATGCCAAATGAATGTATTGTGGCAGCAATGCGGGCAGTTTGAGGAAACACTCGGTTGCTTTTCCAAACATTTTTAATGGTAACCTATGGGACCAAGTCATTGTTTTGCAAGTCATAAGTAAGTCTTTGCCCTCAAGTCCCGAGCCAAGTCCAAAGTCAAGACTGGAAAGTATCAAGTCAGATCCCAAGTCCAGCATTTTGAGTTTCGAGTCCTTTCGAGTCCTTTTAACCACAGACTAATATATTTACACATATTGTGTATTCTTTTAAAACGCTGTATTTATTTATTAAAACAAGTGCATTTGAAATTGCAGGGGAAAAAAATAGTGCTGACATTGCACTTCATAATAGCACTATTAACCAGCCATTTTAAACATTTCCTTTGCAGAATAAACACATTTGGGAAAAACAAGTGCAACTTTACTTATTTGCACAAAAGTGTTAACATTGTATTTCCAGGGAATATTGCATTGTAACTAGTTCCACAGCAATATTAAAAAAAGAAATAGTTTTGTGTTTTTACGGTAAAATTCTGGCAACTGAGCTACCAGTTTGTTTTTTTACCGGAAAATAATTTCTACATTGCACAATTTGATGGATAAGTTGCTTCAAAATCAGATATTTAAGTACTTATTTTGATGTTTGGAATGTGCAATAATATAATATTTGTTGCAATATTAGATGAAGGTTAAAATATATAAAATTGCATACAGTACATGTATTTTTTTTTTCAACTTTTTTAGAAAGTTGACTACATTTAGTCATTCCAGGCATTTGCGGGCCACTTAAAATGAGGCGGCGGGCCTGATAGGGCCCGCAGGCCTTGAGTTTGACACACATGCTTTAAAGCAGTGGTCCCCAACCGGTACCGGTCCGTGGATCGATTGGTACCGGGCCGCACAAGAAAAAAAAAATATATATATATATATATATATATATATATATATATATATATATATATATATATATATATATATATATATATATATATATATATATATATATATATATATATATATATTTATTTATTTTAATTTTTTTTTTTTTAATTTATTTTTTTTTTTTTAAATAAATGTTTTTATTGAATTTGACAGGTATTACACTATACAATAGAACAGTAATCACATTTTCCTTTTTTTTTTTTTTTTTTCCCCACCCACTTCCAAGAACAGCAACCCAACACACACCCCATACACACACAACCCCCCACACACAAATTTTTTAAATTTTTTTATTTAATCAACATGAAAAACATAAGATAGTCAAGTCAAGTCAACTTTATTTATATAGCACGTTTTCAACAACTTTTAGATTGAACCAAAGTGCTTTACAGGTTAAAAAAGCATGGAGCAACAAAAAAACTAAGCAAAACAAAAAACAAACAAAGAACATAAACAATGAATGTGCTAAACAAGATAGTGCAAATGCAATACTGAAAAAGGGGTCGAATAAAAAGTTTAAAAAATTTGCAGAATAAAAATAATAATAATAAAAGTGCGACAAATTGAAAAAAAAAAAAAAAAAAGATACACTTACAATTAGTCCACCAACCCAAAAAACCTCCCTCCCCCATTTACACTCATTCACACAAAAGGGTTGTTTCTTTCTGTTATTAATATTCTGGTTCCTACATTATATATCAATATAGACCAATACAGTCTGCAAGGGATACAGTCCGTAAGCACACATGATTGTATTTTTTTATGACAAAAAAAAATTTAAAAAATTAAAAATACCCCCCCACCCTCCTCTTTATTTTTTACAACATTTTACAGTAAATGGAAAAACAGTACCAACTGTTTTTTACGGAAAAAGCTGGCAGCTTAAAAGCCAAAAATCTTTGTGCCTCTGGATTTTATTATTAATTATATACGTATATATTAAGTAGATGGTCAATTTTACAGTAAAAACTTTACATTTACAAAATTTTACTGAAAAATAGCGTTTTTTTTTTTATTTTTACAACATTTTACGGTAAATGGAAAAACAGTACCACTGTTTTTTTTGTTTTTTTGTCAGCTTGGTTGCCAGAATTTTTGTGTTAAATTGACATTGTTTTTCTACAACTGTCATGATCCGTGGCCCGGATCATGTTTTTGTTATATTCTGTTAGTTCTGGACTCCCTGAGTTCCTGTTTTTGTGCGCCCTTGTTTGTTTTTAGTTACCATGGGTGCTTATTGTTTCCACCTTTTTAGTTACCATGGGTGCTTATTGTTTCCAACAGAAAGAATAATCAACCATGGATGACAAAAGGATTAAAAAATGCTTGTAAGAAGAAGAATACACTTTATAGGAAATTTATAGCACAAAGAACTATAGAGGCAGAAATTAAGTACAAAAAGTATAAAAACAAGTTAACAAACATACTACGATCATGTAGAAAAGAATATTACAGTGAATTATTGGACAGGAACAAAAATAATATGAGAGCAACATGGGGCATCCTCAATAGCATTATTAAAAATGGAACTAAGAGGGACTACCCCCAATACTTTTTAGACGGAAATAAAAAAAAATGACAACATAAAGGAAGTAGTTGAAAGCTTCAATAATTATTTTGTAAACATTGGACCAAAATTGGAAGAAAGGATTCCAGACCCAGTTCCAATTGAGGACTATAATGATACCATAGAGCAGGGGTCACCAACACAGTGCCCGCGGGCACCAGGTAGCCCGTAAGGACCAGATGAGTAGCCCGCTGGCCTGTTCTTAAAAATAGCTGAAATAGCAGCACTTACCAGTGAGCTGCCTCTATTTTTTAAATTGTATTTATTTACTAGAAAGCTGGTCTCGCTTTGCTCGACATTTTTAATTCTAAGAGAGACAAAACTCAAATAGAATTTGAAAATCCAAGAAAATATTTTAAAGACTTGGTCCTCACTTGTTTAAATAAATTCATTCTTTTTTTTCCTTTGCTTCTTATAACTTTCAGAAAGACAATTTTAGGGAAAAAATACAACCATAGAAATTATTTTAGGATTTTTAAACACATATACCTTTTTACCTTTTAAATTCCTTCCTCTTCTTTCCTGACAATTTAAATCAATGTTCAAGTAAATTTATTTTTTTTATTGTAAAGAATAATAAATACATTTTAATTTAATTCTTCATTTTAGCTTCTGTTTTTTCGACAAATAATATTTGTGAAATATTTCTTCAAACTTATTATGATTAAAATTCAAAAAAAATATTCTGTCAAATCTAGAAAATCCGTAGAATCAAATTTAAATCTTATTTCAAAGTCTTTTGAATTTCTTTTAAAATTTTTGTTCTGGAAAATCTAGAAGAAATAATGATTTGTCTTTGTTAGAAATATAGCTTGGTCCAATTTGTTACATATTCTAACAAAGTGTAGATTGGATTTTAACCTATTCAAAACATGTCATCAAAATTCTAAAATTAATATTAATCAGGAAAAATTACTAATGATGTTCCATAAAAAGATTCAAATTAGCTAGTTTTTCTCCTTTTTTTTGGTTGAATTTTGAATTTTAAAGAGTCGAAATTGAAGATAAACTATGTTTCAAAATTTAATTGTCATTTTTTTCGTGTTTCCTCCTCTTTTAAACCGTTCAATTAAGTGTAAATATCATTAATTATTAATAATAACATAGAGTTAAAGGTAAATTGAGCAAATTGGCTATTTCTGGCAATTTATTTAAGTGTGTATCAAACTGGTAGCCCTTCGCATTAATCACTACCCAAGAAGTAGCTCTTGCTTTCAAAAAGGTTGGTGACCCCCGCCATAGAGCGAATTCCCAACTCCATGTTCCTCAGTAATGTGACACAGGAGGAAATAGTTACAATCGCGAAAAAATGTAAATCTAAGACTTCAACTGATTGTAACGGAATTGATATGGAAACGATAAAAAAGGTTATTGAAGAGATCTCAGGACCATTTATGTATATTAGTAACCTATCATTTCAAACAGGTACTTTTCCAAATAAGATGAACATTGCTAAAGTTGCACCAATTTATAAGACTGGAGACAAACATCAATTTACAAATTATAGACCTGGGGCCGTACTTATCAAGCTTCTTAGAATTACTCCTAAGAAGTCTGCTAAGAGTTGACTTAAGAGTAAATAAATTCTTCGCTGAAAGCTGTACTTAAAAGTTAGTTATCAAGCGTCTTACTCAAACTTTCAGCGAAGTGTAGGACTGAATCTTAAGTGTCACACTCAGAGCTGAATTACGACATTACTATGTGCCGTAAACGGAATTTTAGGTGACGTCATTTCTGTGTCCATAGAAATGACCAATCACGGAAGGGAATCCGTTGTCTAAGAATAAAGAAATATCTTGGAAATATTGAAGTGGACAATGGGAGTGTATATTTTGACAATAAACTACAAAATAATACAAAACAAACTAGTCCCCGCTGGCACTCACGCTACCGCTCCCTCTCTTCTCTCGCCCACACACTCACTGACGTCACTCACCTCACATGCTGTCACCTATTAAAGGGCCACACACATACGCTACTCTCATAAAAGTTTCTTTCCAATTCATTAATTAGGCAACTAATTTGAAACTGGTGTGGGTGGCTCTATATATACTAGCCCACTGCAGCCACATGCAGAAATCAACAAGGAATCGAAAAGTATTAAATCTGTGACAAAAATAATACCCGCTCTGTCTAAACGATACCGTTTGATCAGCTGCTCGTCATCAAACAAATCCAGGACATCGTTCCGCTCCCTGAACGTTGGCGCACGTCTCTCTCGCCTCAGTGCCATCCCCTGCTGGCAACTCCTAACCACTTAAGACACCTCTGAAGGTCTCTTAAATATCGTGGAGAGTAGGAGTGTTTCTTAGACTTAAGAACGTTGATAAAAAAGCTTTTATTCTTAAGTTTGAGAGTAGGACTAAATTTCGCAAATTCTCAGGACTTAAGTGTAAAATGGCACTCTAAGACGCTTGATAAGTACGGCCCCTGTTTCTCTACTTCCACAATTTTCTAAAATCATTGAAAAACTGTTCAATAACAGATTAGAGAGTTTCATAAATAAAAATAGAATACTTGAAGAGAACCAATATGGATACAGAGCTAATGTTTCAACTTCAATGGCTTTAATTGAAATGACAGAAGAAATGAGCAATGCAATAGATAGTAAAAAATGTGCGGCAGCGGTTTTTATGGATCTAACTAAAGCATTTGACACAATTAATCACAATATTTTAATCAAAAAACTAGAACGATATGGCATCAGAGGGTTAGTCTTAAACTGGATAAGAAGTTATCTAACAAACAGGAAACAATACGTGAAGCTAGGCCAACACACGTCTACAACGCTAAATATATCCTGTGGTGTACCTCAGGGATCAATACTAGGACCTACATTATTCAATCTCTATATAAATGACATTTGCAAAGTTACAAAAGATTTAAAGTTAGTATTATTTGCGGATGATACAACAGCGTTTTGTTCAGGAGAGAACACACAGAAGTTAATACAAACAATAACAGAAGAAATGAACAAATTAAAAAGATGGTTTGACAAAAACAGACTATCGTTGAATCTCAGTAAAACTAAAATAATGCTATTTGGTAACAGTAGAAGAGAAAGTCAAACACAAATACAAATAGATGGAGTAGAAATTGAAAGAGTAAATGAAACTAAATTTCTAGGTATAATGATTTATGATAAATTGAACTGGAAATCTCACGTAAAAAAATATACAACATAAAGTAGCGAGAAACACGTCAATAATGAATAGAGCAAAACATGTTCTAGACCAAAAATCACTTCATATTCTCTACTGCTCGCTAGTGTTACCATATCTGGGGCCGTACTTATCAAGCTTCTTAGAGTGCCATTTTACACTTAAGTCCTGAGAATTTGCGAAATTTAGTCCTACTCTCAAACTTAAGAATAAAAGCTTTTTATCAACGTTCTTAAGTCTAAGAATCACTCCTACTCTCCACGATATTTAAGAGACCTTCAGAGGTGTCTTAAGTGGTTAGGAGTTGCCAGCAGGGGATGGCACTGAGGCGAGAGAGACGTGCGCCAACGTTCAGGGAACGGAACAATGTTTTTTTTTTTTTTTGACTACGAGCAGCTGATCAAACGGTATCGTTTCGACAGAGCGGATATTATTTTTGTCACAGATTTAATACTTTTTGATTCCTTGTTGATTTCTGCATGTGTCTGCAGTGGGCTAGTATATATAGAGCCACCCACACCAGTTTCAAATTAGTTGCCTAATTAATGAATTGGAAAGAAAATGTTATGAGAGTAGCGTATGTGTGTGGCCGTGAGGTGAGTGACGTCAGTGAGTGTGTGGGCGATAGAAGAGAGGGAGCGGTAGCGTGAGTGCCGGCGGGGACTAGTTTGTTTTGTAGTTTATTGTCAAAATATACACTCCCATTGTCCACTTAAATATTTCCAAGATATTTCTTTATTCTTAGACAACGGATTCCCTTCCGTGATTGGTCATTTCTATGGACACAGAAATGACGTCACCTAAAATTGCGTTTACGGCACATAGTAATGTCGTAATTCAGCTCTGAGTGTGACACTTAAGATTCAGTCCTACACTTCGCTGAAAGTGTGAGTAAGACGCTTGATAACTAACTTTTAAGTGCAGCTTTCAGCGAAGAATTTATTTACTTTTAAGTCAACTCTTAGCAGACTTCTTAGGAGTAATTCTGAGAAGCTTGATAAGTACGGCCCCTGAGCTACTGTGTAGAAATATGGGGAAATAACTACAAAAGTACACTCCATTCATTAACGGTGTTACAAAAAAGATCAGTTATAATAATACATCATGTTGGATATAGAGAACATACAAACACTTTATTTATTGAATCGAAGATACTGAAATTCCACCACATAGTGAATTTGCAAACAGCTCAAATTATGCACAAAGCAAACTATAACCTGCTAGCCAAGAATATACAACAATTCTTCTCAAAAAAAGAGGAGAAATATAATCTTAGAGAAAAGCGTAATTTAAAACATTTGTACGCACGTACAACAATTAAGACCTTCAGTATATCAGTATGTGGAATTCAATGATGGAATGGATGAAGCAAAGCAATCAAACAATGTACTAATATGATCCACTTCAAGAAACTCTTCAAACTTAAAGTGTTTACAAAGTACAAAGAAGAAGAACCATGACAAACATTCTCAATTTATTTCATCCATCCATTCATTCATTCTTAAAGTAATCTTACTTATCTCATCATATGAAATATGACTTACTTCACCAATTATTATTATCAAATTATTACTATTATTTATTTATTTATTTTTATTGTGATTACTTATGGAGTTTATTGTGAATAAATTGTGAACAGGAAGTGAACAAAAAGTGTTAGTAACTGTTACGTAAAGAAAAGGGGTAGGATTAAATAAGCTCTGCTTCTTCCTACTCCTTTTCGAACATGTTGAAAAGAGAAACTGGAAATTGTGATGTATCCTTTTGTATGCATGCATGTTCGAAATAAACTCAAACTCAAACTCAAACCTGTCTCTGATTGGTGCTCGGGACGCTCACCTGTTTTCCGAGCCCTAATCAGAGGGACTATTTAAGCCTGGCTTCATTGTTTGCTTCATGCAACAAGTTACGTGAGTATTCTTTGCCTATGCTAAGTGGTAGCCTTAGCTTCGAGTGCGATCGGCACGTTGTTCCGTCGGCTTGTTTTCCGTTTTGGCACTTGTTCGAGTTTTTGAGAATAAATCATGTTCCTACCTGCACGTCCTGTCCGGAGTGGTCCGTTTGCATGTGCACTGCACGCGACAACAACATGATATTGTTCATGGAAAAACAGTACAAGTTCCTTTCTTTATTCTGGCAACTTAGCTGCCAGTTTTTGGTAGAGTGGCCGTGCCAGCAACTTGAGGGTTCCAGGTTCGATTCCCGCTTTCGCCATCCTAGTCACTGCCGTTGTGTCCTTGGGCAAGACACTTGACCCACCTGCTCCCAGTGCCACCCACACTGATTTAAATGGAACTTAGATATTGGCTTTCACTGTGTAAAATTGCTTTGAGTCACTAGAGCAGGGGTCACCAACCTTTTTGAAACCAAGAGCTACTTCTTGGGTAGTGATTAATGCGAAGGGCTATCAGTTTGATACACACTTAAATAAATTGCCAGAAATAGCCAATTCGCTCAATTTTCCTTTAATTCTATGTTATTATTAATAATTAATGATATTTACACTTAATTGAACGGTTTAATTGAACGAAAAAAAATGACAATTAAATTTTGAAACATAGTTTATCTTCAATTTCGACTCTCTAAAATTCAAAATTCAACCGAAAAAAAAGAAGAGAAAAACTAGCTAACTCGGAACTTTTTGAAAAAATTAAAACAATTATTTATGGAACATCATTAGTAATTTTTCCTGATTAAGATTAATTTTAGAATTTTGATAACATGTTTTAAATAGGTTAAAATCCAATCTGCACTTTGTTAGAATATATAACAAATTGGACCAAGCTATATTTCTAACAAAGACAAATCATTATTTTTTCTAGATTTTCCAGAACAAACATTTTAAAATAAATTCAAAAGACTTTGAAATAAGATTTAAATTTGATTCTACAGATTTTCTAGATTTGCCAGAATCATTTTTTTGAATTTTAATCATAATAGGTTTGAAGAAATATTTCACAAATATTCTTCGTCGAAAAAACAGAAGCTAAAATGAAGAATTAAATTAAAATGTATTTATTATTCTTTACAATTAAAAAAATTAATTTACTTGAACATTGATTTAAATTGTCAGGAAAGAAGAGGAAGGAAATTAAAAGGTAAATAGGTATATGTGTTTAAAAATCCTAAAATCATTTTTAAGGTTGTATTTTTTCTCTAAAATTGTCTTTCTGAAAGTTATAAGAAGCAAAGTAAAAAAAATAATGAATTTATTTAAACAAGTGAAGACCAAGTCTTTAAAATATTTTCTTGGATTTTCACATTTTATTTGAGTTTTGTCTCTCTTAGAATTAAAAATGTCGGGCAAAGCGAGACCAGCTTGCTAGTAAATAAATACAATTTAAAAAATAGAGGCAGCTCACTGGTAAGTGCTGCTATTTGAGCTATTTTTAGAACAGGCCAGCGGGCTACTCATCTGGTCCTTACGGGCGACCTGGCGCCCGCGGGCACCGCGTTGGTGACCCCTGCACTAGAGAAAAGCGCTATATAAATATAATTCACTTAAAGCAACTTAACGGACACATGCAGACGGACAAATGGGAGTGTTTTGACACAATGTCACCACAGACAAAGTGTCCCCTTGACCCCACGTCCCTTGCTGGGTGCCTTAAACCCCCTGGAAAATCCAAATGAGAAAATCTTTTTTTTTGCTGCCACGCTCAACATGAGGGGCCATTGTGTCTTTGTCCGACACAATGAGCGGCAGTAGCCATATATATGTCATCGTCATAGTTCGAGGCTACGTCTCCCAGAGCCTCGCGTCCATCTGGGCCCTTTGGAACAATGCAAGGGTCACAGACTGTGCCCTCCTCCAAATAGAGGACTATGACCAGATGATATAATGTCTATAAAAAGAGTATTTGGTCTATTTTCCATGAAAATGACAAATGAATGTAACAAATATATGAATCATGTAAAATAAGTGTTTGAATTAATATTTGTAACATGAAGGGGGAAGAACAGTAGAAAATATGCAACAATATCAACTACAAAATACAACTCTTCCTTATTTATTACATAAATATTCCAATGATTAAATAATATGTAAAAAATAACTAACTATCCGCATGGTTCAGTTTTTGGCAAAGAATCTACTAGGGTTGTCCCGATACCAATATTTTGGTACCAGTACCGGTACAAAATGTATTTCGATACTTTTCTAAATAAAGGGGACCACAAAAATGTTCATTATTGGCTTTATTTTAACAAAAAATGTTAGTGTACATGAAACATATGTTTATTATTGCAATTTAGCCCTTAAATAAAATAGTGAACATACTAGACAACTTGTCTTTTAGTAGTAAGTAAACAAACAAAGACTCCTAATTAGTCTGCTGACGTATGCAGTAACATATTGTGTCATTTATGCACCTATTATTTTGTACACATTATTAAGGACAAACTGTAAAAATTGATTATTAATCCACTTGTTCATTTACTGTTAATATCTGCTTATTTTCTGTTTTAACATGTTCTATCTCCACTTCTGTTAAAATGTAATAATCACTTATTCTTCTCTTGTTTGATACTGTACATTAGTTTTGGATGATACCACACATTTAGGTATTGCTCCGATACCAAGTAGTTACAGGATCATACATTGGTCATATTCAAAGTCCTCATGTGACCAGGGACATATTTACTGACTTTATAAACATAATATGAATTTAAAGAAAATTAAAAAAGATTTATTGATACCAAAAAATATCGTTGTAATCATACTAGTATCGACTAGATATGCTATTGTACTTGGTATCATTACAGTGGATGTCAGGTGTAGAGCTATTGTATCGGTGAGCTATTGTATCCTCCTACGGTGTGTAGTGAAGCATGTTTAGCTATTCCTCGTCCTCCAGTGATAATGATACTGTAAGAAACGTACTTTATTTATCACCACGGAGGCGAGGATTAGTCATTTAGAAGCGAATGGAGCGATTGAGGCCTGCTTCATTCCAACGTAGAGGAAGTTGCAGTCGTCCAAATCTGATGAAACAAAAGCATGGATTACCCGCTCAAAGTCGTTAAAAGATAAAACTGATTTAAAGTTTGCTAAAAGTCTTAGATGATAAAAACTAGATCGTACAACGGAGTTAATCTGATGTTCCAATTTAAGATCGTTGTCCAATTTAAAACCAAGATCTGTGACTTTGGGTTTGAAATAAGGCATCAGGGGGTCCCGGTCACTGGGGGGAGTATTCTGTTGGACTTTTCAATCAAATTGAATAATTTCCGTCTTGTTCGCTTTTAAGTTTAGAAAGTTTACCACCAACCACACTTTTATGTCCTCAAGACAATTTTAAAGCGATTATCTGTAAGCGGACTTTTATTTACAAGTTAGAATGCATAAAAAAAAATACTTTGATTGTGAAAAATAGGCAAAATTCCCCCCCAAAAAAGTGCAGTTCCCATTTGAGAATGGCACTCTTTGATATAATATTATGTTTTTGCATATTCTTATCAAAAAAAGACAAATTACATTGATCTATATTTCATTTATGAAATCAACAAATGGTTGAGACATCCAACGTGGAGTCGGGGGAGAATACTTTTTGAAGCAATGAATCAGGAAGTGAGAGGCCGGCTGTGCCAAAAGCAAACATCATACATCACACCCACGCCCACACTGAAAAGTCCTCCCCAGCTTGTAAGTCAGACACACATCAAAGCAGTCAGCATGAGTCCGTAGGCAGGACACCATCAAGTGATTTTCAAGAGAAGACCAGAGTAGAAGAGAAGACAAGTAAAAATAGGGGAAGAAAGCACAAAGAAGGGAATAGTTTTCTTCTGGTCACCATGGCTGGGAGGAGGATCATTCTGCTTCTGGGTGAGTCAGAAAAACTTCAGTGGAAAATGCTTAAACTTGAAAGACTTCAATGGATTTTTTTAGTTGAGTTTTTTGTCACTTCCCGTGAAGAACAGATAGAGCGCTGCAATAATTGGGGGTGTCTTGGACTTTTATCCTATTTTTACAATTGCGGATTATCTCCAGCCATTGTTAAACTAATGGCTAAAATCCATCCATTCAAACATCCATCTTCTTCTAAAAAAAGAAAAGTGACACATGTTTAAAAATCACTTTTTAAATGGTCTTGAGGACATGAAAGCATGTCAACTTTCTAAACTTAAAAGCGAACAAGACGGAAATCATTTGATTTGACTGAAAAGTCAAACAGAATGCTCCCCCCAGTGACCTGGACCCCCTGATGCCTTATTTAAAACCATCCATCTTGTTCGCATATCCGAGGGGGCAGTGGCCTAAGCAGGGAAGCCCAGAATTTCCTCTCCCCAGCCACTTTGTCCAGCTCCTCCGGGGGGATCCCGAGGCATTCCCAGGCCAGCCGGGAGACATAGTCTTCCCAACGTGTCCTGGGTCTTCCCCGTGGCCTCCTACCGGTCGAACATGCCCTAAACATCTCCCTAGGGAGGCGTTCGGGTGGCATCCGGACCAGATGCCCGAACCACCTCATCTGGCTCCTCTCCATGTGGAAGAGCAGCGGCTTTACTTTGAGCTCCTCCCGGATGACAGAGCTTCTCTAGGCGGAGGAAACTCATTTCGGCCGCTTGTACCCGTGATCTTGTCCTTTCGGTCATAACCCAAAGATCATGACCGTAGGTGAGGATGGGAACGTAGATCGACCGGTAAATTCAGAGCTTTGCCTACCGGCTCAGCTCCTTCTTCTCCACAACGGATCGATACAGCGTCCGCATTACTGAAGACGCTGCACCGATCCGCCTGTCGATCTCACGATCGTGAACAAGACTCCAAGGTACTTGGGGAAGGGTCTCCTCTCCAAACCGGAGATCGAACTCCACCCTTTTCCGGGTGAGAACTCGGACTTGGAGGTGCTGATTCTAATGACTGATGGCTAAGATTCTGATGGCTAAAATCCACAGTCATTAACAACCAGTTGAATGGTAATGGTAACTGGTAAATAGGTTGTACTTGTATAGCGCTTTTCTACCTTTCTGAGGTACTCAAAGCGCTTTGACACTATTTCCACATTCACCCATTCACACACACACACATTCACTGCCATGCACGGCGCTAACCAGGACCCATTAGGAGCAAGGGTGAAGTGTCTTGCTCAAGGACACAACGGACGTGACTAGGATGGTAGAAGGTGGGGATTGAACCAGTAACCCTCAGATTGCTGGCACGGCCACTCTCCCAACTTCGCCACGCCATCCCCGGTGAATGTCTCTGTCATCATAAACGAAGAGAGCCAGACGATAGCTCCTATCAAGGCGGTAAATAACAAAAAAAATACTGTGTAGGACATATAAACGAGAGCAAAGCACATGCGTAAAGAAAGTGATCGTGACTGGGCTTCAAATAGCTGGCGGGCAGCTGATAACAGACAACAAGATGCTGCTTAAACAGAGCAACGGGGGGCAACTTTCTGCAATCTAACGGGGTGGACATGGATCTATTGTACGTACAATGCTGACATAGGGTGGTCAACTTTCTGTAATCTAAGGGGGTGGACATGGATCTATTGTACGTACAATGCTGACATAGGGTGGTCAACTTTCTGTAATGTAAGGGGGTGGACATGGATCTATTGTACGTACAATGCTGACATAGGGTGGTCAACTTTCTGTAATCTAAGGGGGTGGACATGGATCTATTGTACATACAACGCTGACATAAGGTGGTCAACTTTCTGTTATCTTAGGGGGTGGACATGGATCTATTGTACGTACAATGCTGACATAAGGTGGTCAACTTTCTGTAATCTAAGGGGGTGGACATGGATCTATTGTACGTACAATGCTGACATAAGGTGGTCAACTTTCTGTAATCTAAGGGGGTGGACATGGATCTATTGTACGTACAATGCTGACATAAAGTGGTCAACTTTCTGTAATCTAAGGGGGTGGACATGGATCTATTGTACAACGTTGACATAAGGTGGCCAACTATCTGGACATGGATGTATTGTAAGTAACATAGACAAGGACACATGCCATGTCGAAGGAGCAGGAAAACATTGACTACAAAGTTTTAAATGTCAACCAAAGACATTAAAGATCTAGAGATTACATCATCTGGACTATGAGGAAAATGAAAGGCATGATAACAAAAGGCTGGGTGTTGTAAACTTGTTGGAAAACAAGCCTCAAATAACTATTTTAGGGGGAGGGGGGTTACATGTAAACATCATTTTTAGGTCCGGAACTATGAAATAAGTGCTGATCAGAATCAGAATCAGAAATACTTTAATAATCCCCGAGGGGAAATTACCATTTTCAGCACAATCCCATCAAGAGCAGACAAACATTACAGGGAGACAGAACAGGATCAAACATTACAGGGAGACAGAACAGGATCGCTGACGGGTCTGCCAACTTCCGGCGCCCCTTACAAAAATGGTGTGAAACAGGGAGGAAGGGGGGTGGGTGGGGTCATGCCTGGGCCTTTGGAGAGGGGGTCCAGACTACTTACAGATGTATACTTACATCATGTACAGTATGTATTACATGTTGTTATGAATGTTACTACATTACATATATACTTACATCATGTATATATTACATGTTATTATGAATGTTACTACATTACATATATACTTAAATCATGTATATATTACATGTTATTATGAATTTTACTACATGACATATATACTTACATCATGTATGTATTACATGTTATTACGAATGTTACTACATGACATATATATTTACATCATGTATATATTACATGTTATTATGAATGTTACTACATGACATATATACTTACATCATGTATATATTACATGTTATTATGAATGTTACTACATGACATATATACTTACATCATGTATATATTACATGTTATTATGAATGTTACTACATGACATATATACTTACATCATGTATATATTACATGTTATTATGAATGTTACTACATGACATATATACTTACATCATGTATATATTACATCTTATTATGAATGTTACTACATGACATATATACTTACATCATGTATGTATTACATGTTATTATGAATGTTACTACATGACATATATACTTACATCATGTATGTATTACATGTTATTATGAATGTTACTACATGACATATATACTTACATCATGTATATATCACATGTTTTAATGAATGTGACTACATGACATATATACTTACGTCATGTATATATTACATGTTATTATCAATGTTACTACATGACATATATACTTACATCATGTATATATTACATGTTATTACGTATGTTACTACATGACATATATACTTACATCATGTATATATTACATGTTATTATGAATGTTACTGCATGACATATATACTTACATCATGTATATATTACATGTTATTATGAATGTGACTACATGACATATATACTTACATCATGTATATATAACATGTTATTATGAATGTGACTACATGACATATATACTTACATCATGTATATATTACATGTTATTATGAATGTTACTGCATGACATATATATTTACATCGTGTATATATTACATGTTATTATGAATGTTACTACATGACATATATACTTACATCATGTATATATTACATGTTATTATGAATGTTACTACATGACATATATACTTACATCGTTAATATATTACATGTTATTATGAATGTTACTACATGACATATATACTTACATCATGTATCTATGACATGTTATTATGAATGTTACTACATGACATATATACTTACATCATGTATGTATTACATGTTATTATGAATGTTACTACATGACATATATACTTACATCATGTATATATTACATGTTATTATGAATGTTACTACATGACATATATACTTACATCATGTATCTATGACATGTTATTATGAATGTTACTACATGACATATATACTTACATCATGTATATATCACATGTTTTAATGAATGTGACTACATGACATATATACTTACATCATGTATATATTACATGTTATTATGAATGTTACTACATGACATATATACTTACATCATGTATATATTACATGTTATTATCAATGTTACTACATGACATATATACTTACATCATGTGTATATTACATGTTATTACGTATGTTACTACATGACATATATACTTACATCATGTATATATTACATGTTATTATGAATGTTACTGCATGACATATATACTTACATCATGTATATATTACATGTTATTATGAATGTGACTACATGACATATATACTTACATCATGTATATATAACATGTTATTATGAATGTGACTACATGACATATATACTTACATCATGTATGTATTACATGTTATTATGAATGTTACTACATGACATATATACTTACATCATGTATATATTACATGTTATTATGAATGTTACTACATTACATATATTCTTGTGTGTATATAAAATGATGATGGAGGCTTTTGGATGTTTTTTTAGAGCGCTTTATAAGCGTAAAAGAGCGTGTCCCATTACTTCTATTGTTAGCTGACTTTTGCTAGCTTTTATTTACGAGTTAGAATGCATAAAAAAAGATGTGAAATGTTTTTTTATGGAGAAAAAAGGCGTGAGTGGGCGCGTTCTTCCTGTCTCCATATACTTTATATCCATCTGCTGTGATTCAGAGTTATATTGTACTCCCTCCAATACCAGCCTATGTTTCCTAGGCCCATAGGAAGTTCCACGCCGCCTCATGAATGATGGCGCACATGGCGTTGGGAACAATCTGAGGAAACGAGGGTGAAAAAAAAACCAGGGCATTTGCCTCTTTGACATCTCGACTGACATGCTTTTTTCCCGGCGTGATTGAGGTGAAACGTGGGCACCATTTTTAGCGATGTCACGGCGTGCGAGGGAAGGTGATGAACTGTGGGCGTCTTGACTTCCGCGTCTCGTCTTCTTCCTTCCAGCTCTGTGCCTGCTGTCCATCTCGGCGCAGTCAGAGGAAGATGAATGTCCCATAGGATTCAACTTGGAGGATGACCGATGCATTGGTAAGAATGTCTTATTGGACTCACCAAACACGCACAAAAAAAAAAGGGTTTCGATTGAAGTGGTGCAGTGCTTTGCCGCATCCAGCAGATGGTGCTGTTGCAAAAAATAGCAAACTTTTTAGTGAGACCAAAATTAGAAATATGGTTTCTCTTTGGAGTAGGGTTGTACTGATACCAATATTTTGGTGCCGGTACCGGTACTTTTTGACACTTTTGTAAATAAAGGGGACCACAAAAAATGTCATTACCGGCTTTATTTTAACAAAAAATTTTAGTGTACATGAAACATATGTTTATTATTGCAATTTAGTCCTTAAATAAAATAGTGAAGATACTAGACAACTTGTCTTTTAGTAGTAAGTAAACAAAGAAAGACTCCTAATTAGTCGTATGCAGTAACATATTGTGTCATTTATACACCTATTATTTTGTCAACATTATGAGGGACAAACTGTAAAAATTGATTATTAATCTACTTGTTAATTTACTGTTAATATCTGCCTATTTTCTATCGACACTTCTGTTAAAATGTAATAATCACTTATTCTTCTCCTGTTTGATACTATACATTAGTTTTGGATGATACCACACATTTGGGTATCGATCCGATACCAAGTAGTTACAGGATCATACATTGGTCATATTCAAAGTATGATAAGTGCATGTAAAATATAAATTAATGAAAAACCAAATGGTAAATGATGTGTATCTATGTAGTGCCTCTGAATCGATTCTTGGGGTGTAAAAAAAAAAAAAAAGATTTTCAAATAAATCACGATTCTTATTCGTAACGATTCTTCATCGGTTAAAAAAAATACAAATTATATATATATTTTTAAAAATCGATTTTATATATATATATATATATATATATATATATATATATATATATATATATATATATATATATATATATATATATATATATATATATATAAATAAATATATATATATATATAAAATCGATTTTATTTTATATATATATATATATATATATATATATATATATATATATATATATATATATATATATATATATATATATATATATATACTGTATATAAAAAATAAAATACATTTTCTTTTTTATATCAGAATCAGAATCACTTTATTAATCCCCGAGGGGAAATTAAAATGTATATATATATATATATATATATATATATATATATATATATATATATATATATATATATATATATATATATATATATATATATATATATATAAAGAATTAAACAGATTTTATATATATATATATATATATATATATATATATATATATATATATATATATATATATATATATATATATATATATATATATATATATAAAATCTATTTTATTTTTATATATATATAAAAAAAAATCTATTTTATTTTTATATATATATAAAAAAATCTATTTTATATATATATACATATGTGTAGAATAAAATCGATTTTATTTTTATATATATAAATAAAATCGATTTAATTTTTTATATATGTATGTATATATAAAAATTCTATTTAATTTTTTATATATATATATATATATATAAGTAGAATCGATTTTTTTTGTGTGTATATATATATATAAATAAAAAATAAAATCGATTTTATTTATATATATATATACAAATAAAATCGATTTTATTTTATATATATATATATATATATATAACATCGAATTTTTTTTATTTATATATATATATATATATATATATATATGTATATATCTATATATATATATATAGATATATATATCTATATAAAATCGAATTTTTTTATATATATATATATATATATAAAAAAAATCGATTTATATATATATATAAATAAAATCGATTAAATTTTTTATTTATATATATATAAAAAATAAAATCGATTTTATTTATATATATATATATATATATATATACATATATATATATATATATATATATATATATATATATATATATATATATATATATATATATATATATATATATATATATATATATATATATATATATACATATAAAATCGATCTGGTGCAGAACATATCTGTCTTTGAGCTTAATGTCTCAGTGCATCATCCCTTCAAATAAAGACTCAACTAAAGTAACTAAAAGGCGGTACATAAGATGATTGTGCGCTGCATGCTTAACATGACGGAACACTACAGGTCGGATGCCGTAAATGTGAATGGAAAAGAGTGTCTCCATGGTGACAGCTGGTATGCACGCCAAAAACTCATTTAAATAGGGTTTTGCACTGATCAATTGTACACGCAGTCTTAGGCAATCACTAATAGTACACACAATTTTATCAATTAAACACTTGTTTTTTTTTTATCTGGCCCAATGTGTATTCTTATTTTTGTCATTTCTGCCTCAAAGATAACGACGAGTGTGAAGTGCAAGTCTCTGCTGCCGACAGTGGACCATGTAGAGAGAACGCAGAGTGTATCAACACTGTTGGCAGCTTTTCCTGCAAGTGTCTTGATGGTTACCAAAGCCTGCAAGAAGGATTTCTCATGTGTCAAGGTATGATTTGACTGTAAGGACGCAAGTTGTTAGATTTACATCTTTTATCTGTTTATGTTGTTTTCCCAGACATAAATGAATGTTGGGCCCGCCAAGACACATGTGGACCGCGGGCCACGTGTGTCAACAGCATTGGAAGCTACCAATGTGTGTGCAAGAAGGGCTTTGCTGCCAGTGCCAGAGGGCGCCAAGGTGGTCATGACTGTGACGGTAAGATGCATCAACATTGCATGTGTGACAGGAAATAGGAACTGAACTGTTGCACACAAAGCTGAGCATGCATGCACTTTGCTTATGTTGCCTGTGCGGTTAGAATACACCACATGGCGCCGTTATTTGTCATGTTTTGTTTAGTTAAAGTTCTGTTCCAGCTCCCCTGGGTTTGTGTTTTACTGGTTGCCATGGGTGCTGATTATTTCCACCTGCCTCTGATCAGTGTTTGGGGCGCTCACCTGCTCCCGGGCACTAATCAGAGGGCTATTTATTCCTGCTTTTCGCCACACTCAGTCTGGCTGTCTTGTTTGCTCGTGCAACGAGTTACCTGTTCCTGGTTCAATGCTAAGTTTTTCCATTAGCTACTTCCTTAGCTTTCCGTGCAATTGGCATGCTTTTCTGTATTTTCACTGATTTATGGTAAATAAATCATTGTCCTACCTGCACGCTGCCTCCGGAATTCCGTCTTGGGACCCCACCATTGGTGCACTCATTGATTCCTGGTTCAATGCTAAGTTTTCCCGTTAGCTACTTCCTTAGCTTCCCGTGCAATTGGCATGCTTTTCTGTATTTTGACTGATTCATGGTAAATAAGTCATTGTCTTACCTGCACCCTGCCTCCAGAGTTCTGTCCGCATCTTGGGGAAACGATCCGCGCATTAACATGCGACCCCGCCATTGGTGCACTCTTTGATTCCTGGTTCAATGCCAAGTTTTCCCGTTAGCTACTTCCTTAGCTTTCCGTGCAATTGGCATGCTTTTCTGTATTTTCACTGATTTATGGTAAATAAGTCATTGTCTTACCTGCACCCTGCCTCCAGAGTTCTGTCCGCATCTGGGGGAAACGACCCGCGCATTAACATGCGACCCCGCCATTGGTACACTCTTTGATTCCTGGTTCAATGCTAAGTTTTCCCGTTAGCTGTTTCCTTAGCTTCCTGTGCAATCTGTATTTGGACTGATTTATGGTAAATAAATCATTGTCCTACCTGCACGCTGCCTCCGGAATTCCGTCTTGGGACCCCGCCATTGGTGCACTCTTTGATTCCTGGTTCAATGCTAGGTTTTCCCGTTAGCTATTTCCTTCACTTCCCGTGCAATTGGCATGCTTTTCTGTATGTTCACTGATTTATGGTAAATAAATCATTGTCTTACCTCCACCCTGCCTCCAGAGTTCTGTCCGCATCTTGGGGAAACGATCCGCGCATTAACATGCGACCCCGCCATTGGTGCACTCTTTGATTCCTGGTTCAATGCTAAGTTATTCCGTTAGCTATTTACTTAGCTTCCTGTGCAATCTGTATTTGGACTGATTTATGGTAAATAAATCATTGTCCTACCTGCACTCTGCCTCCGGAATTCCGTCTTGGGACCCCGCCATTGGTGCACTCTTTGATTCCTGGTTCAATGCTAAGTTTTCCCGTTAGCTACTTCCTTAGCTTCCCGTGCAATTGGCATGCTTTTCTGTATTTTGAATGATTTATGGTAAATAAATCATTGTCCTACCTGCACTCTGCCTCCAGAGTTCCGTCTGCATCTTGGGGAAACGATCCACGCATTAACATGCGACCCCGCCATTGGTGCACTCTTTGATTCCTGGTTCAATGCTAAGTTTTTCCGTTAGCTATTTCTTTAGCTTCCTGTGCAATCGATATTTGGACTGATTTGTGGTAAATAAATCATTGTCCTACCTTCACGCTGCCTCCGGAATTCCGTCTTGGGACCCCGCCATTGGTGCACTCTTTGATTCCTGGTTCAATGCTAAGTTTTCCCGTTAGCTGTTTCCTTAGCTTCCTGTGCAATCGGTATTTGGACTGATTTCTGGTAAATAAATCATTGTCCTACCTTCACGTTGCCTCCGGAATTCCGTCTTGGGACCCCGCCATTGGTGCACTCTTTGATTCCTGGTTCAATGCTAAGTTTTCCCGTTAGCTACTTCCTTAGCTTTCCGTGCAATTGGCATGCTTTTCTGTATTTCGACTGCTTCATGGTAAATAAATCATTGTCTTACCTGCACTCTGCCTCCAGAGTTCCGTCTGCATCTTGGGGAAACGATCCGCGCATTAACATGCGACCCCGCCATTGGTGCACTCTTTGATTCCTGGTTCAATGCTAAGTTTTCCCGTTAGCTATTTCCTTAGCTTCCCGTGCAATCGGTATTTGGACTGATTTATGGTAAATAAATCATTGTCCTACCTGCACAGTGCCTCCAGAGTTCCATCTGCATCTTGGGGAAATGATCCGCGCACTAACATGCAACCCCGCCATTGGTGCACTCTTTGATTCCTGGTTCAATGCCAAGTTTTCCCGTTAGCTATTTCCTTAGCTTCCCGTGCAATTGGCATGCTTTTCTGTATTTTCACTGATTTATGGTAAATAAATCATTGTCTTACCTGTACTCTGCCTCCAGAGTTCCATCTGCATCTTGGGGAAAT
The DNA here is from genome assembly GCF_033978785.1 of Entelurus aequoreus. Lineage (NCBI taxonomy): Eukaryota > Metazoa > Chordata > Actinopteri > Syngnathiformes > Syngnathidae > Entelurus > Entelurus aequoreus. The sequence continues at coordinate 5,155,945 of NC_084736.1, forward strand.
GATCCGCACACTAACATGCAACCCCGCCATTGGTGCACTCTTTGATTCCTGGTTCAATGCCAAGTTTTCCCGTTAGCTATTTCCTTAGCTTCCTGTGCAATCGATATTTGGACTGATTTGTGGTAAATAAATCATTGTCCTACCTTCACGCTGCCTCCGGAATTCCGCCTTGGGACCCCGCCATTGGTGCACTCTTTGATTCCTGGTTCAAAGCTAAGTTTTTCCCGTTAGCTACTTCCTTAGCTTCCTGTGCAATTGGCATGCTTCTCTGTATTTTCACTGATTTATGGTAAATAAATCATTGTCTTACCTGCACTCTGCCTCCAGAGTTCCATCTGCATCTTGGGGAAACGATCCGCGCTTTAACATGCGACCACGCCGTCATCGTCATCGGCGGTCACTCGAACGAGTATGACGATCCTCCTGGTAGGGGTGTATCCCTTTATGGAGGATGCCTGTGCGTGACTTTGTTTAACGTGGGGAGACTGGTGCACAGACAGTCACCACACGATCCTTGACAGAATCGGCTCAGGGTCCAGTGGCATGGAGTCCAAGACGACCTTTTCTGCTGCAGCCTTCTTCCGCCATCGCAGCCGTTGTGGTAGTTCTTAAATCTACCGTCTTCCGCCTGCTCCGCCGTTGAGGTCTTCACCGTATCCCTGGCTAGGGGGCAGTCAGGTACTAGGCCTTTGCCAAGGGCCACCTGGGGTAACAGTAGTAAAGGGGTTAACCTCCTAGTGCCCCAAGACCCCATAGAGGAGCCTCCACTGCGGGATGTACTTTAGCGTCATGCCCAGGACATGACCACGCCGTAACAGTTCATTAAACCCCATTAGTGGAATTGACTTGAAATTTCTCACTCTTTTTGCCAGACCATTGTGATACTTGATCCACACCTTTTTAGGGGAATGACAAGATTGGTTGAGAAACAAAACATTTGTATTACACGTATGCCGGCATGCAGAGTAAATGTTGAGTTGATTGTTATTTGTGTATTTGTAGATGTGGATGAGTGTCTGAAGGACAATATTTGTGGAAGTAATGCGACGTGCATCAACACAGAAGGCAGCCATCACTGCGTCTGCAACGTGGGCTTTGCAAACAAGTCAGGCGGACTCACCTTGACTTCCAATGAAGAGCTGTGTGAAGGTCTGAAACACCATCTTGCACCATTCTATTCAACGTCATGTCTCATCTTCACCACACATTTACCTGCACTGCATGCTATAAATGCTCTAAATCAGGGCGTCCCCAACCTTTTTTCTGTCAGGGTGCGGCTTAATGTATGCGTTATTTTCACGGACGGGCTTTCCACGATAAAAACAGCAAAAAAATTGGCATGAAAAATCAACTCACCATAACACTGAAGTAGTGGGAGCTCTGGCCGTGTTTCTCTGCGAAGAGATGGTAACCGGCACGTTGATGGCATATACTATATACCAGTGTTTCTTAAAGGCCTACTGAAAGCCACTACTAGCGACCACGCAGTCTGATAGTTTATATATCAATGATGAAATCTTAACATTGCAACACCTGCCAATACTTATAAAGTGCAATTTTAAATCTCCCGCCACACTTCCGGTTGAAAACGTCTAGATATGATGACGTATGCGCGTGACGTAAACGGTTGATACGGAAGTATTGGTACCCCATTGAATACAATACAAAAAAGCTCTGTTTTCACCACATAATTCCACAGTATTATATATAGACCTTCAGCTCTCACTGGATCGGTTCGCAGCCGAGTGTTCAGCGGCTGGAATGAGGATCAGCATCTCCAAATCTGAGGCCATGGTTCTCAGCAGGAAACCGATGGTTTGTACAGTCCGGGTAGGGGACGATACTCTGTCCCAGGTGGAGGAGTTTAAGTATCTCTGGGTCTTGTTCACCAGTGAGGGAAAGATGGAGAAGGAAATCAGCCGGAGAATCGGAGCAGCTGGGGCAGTATTGCAGTCTCTCTGCCGCACTGTTGTGACGAAACGAGAGCTGAGCCAGAAGGCAAAGCTCTCGGTCTACCGAGCTATCTACATTCCTACTCTCACCTATGGTCATGAAGTGTGGGTAATGACCGAAAGAATAAGATCGCGGATACAAGCGGCCGAAATGAGTTTCCTCAGAAGGGTGGCTGGCATCTCCCTTAGAGATAGGGTGAGAAGTTCAGTCACCCGAGAGAGACTCGGAGTAGAGCCGCTGCTCCTTCGCTCGGAAAGGAGCCAGCTTAGGTGGTTCGGTCATCTCGTGCGAATGCCTCACGAGCGTCTCCCTAGGGAGGTCCTCGTTGCACGTCCCACTGGGAGGAGGCCCCGCGGCAGGCCAAGGACCAGATGGGGGGATTACATCTCCTCTCTGGCCTGGGAACGCTTCGGGACTCCCCAGGAGGAAGTCGCAAATGTTGCTCTGGAGAGGGAAGTCTGGGGGTCTCTGCTGGAGCTGTTGTCCCCGCGACCCGATTCCGGATAAGCGGTTGAAGATGGATGGATGGATGGATGGACATCTGTGTTGGTGAATCTTTTGCAATTTGTTTAATGAACAATGGAGACTGCAAAGAAGAAAGCTGTAGGTGGGATCGGTGTATTAGCGGCGGGCTACAGCAACACAACCAGGAGGACAGAGATGGATAGCAGACGCGCTAGCCGGCGAACTCAACTTAACTTCCTCCGTCTCGCCGACCGCATCTGTGATCGGGTGAAGTCCTTCGTCGCACCGTCGATCGCTGGAACGCAGGTGAGCACGGGTGTTGATGAGCAGATGAGGGCTGGCAGGCGTAGGTGGATAGCTAATGTTTTTAGCATAGCTCTGTGAGGTCCGGTTGCTAAGTTAGCTTCAATGGCGTCGTTAGCAACAGCATTGTTAAGCTTCGCCAGGCTGGAAAGCATTAACCGTGTAGTTACATGTCCATGGTTTAATAGTATTGTTGATTTTCTATCTATCCTTCCAGTCAGGGATTTATTTATTTTGTTTCTATCTGCATTGGAACCCGATGCTATCACGTTAGCTCCGTAGCTAAAGTGTTTCGCCGATGTATTGTCGTGGAGATAAAAGTCAGTGTGAATGTCCATTTCGCGTTCTCGACTCTCATTTTCAAGAGGATATAGTACCAGAGGTGGTTTAAAATACAAATCCGTGATCCACAATAGAAAAAGGAGAGAGTGTGGAATCCAATGAGCCAGCTTGTACCTAAGTTACGGTCAGAGCGAAAAAAGATATGTCTTGCACTGCACTCTAGTCCTTCACTCTCACGTTCCTCATCCACAAATCTTTCATCCTCGCTCAAATTAATGGAGTAGTCGTCGCTTTCTCGGTCCGAATCGCTCTAGCTGTATTGAAAACAATAGGAAAATGTTAGGAGCCTTTCAATTGACTACGTCACGCTACTTCCGGTACAGGCAAGGCTTTTTTTAATCAGATACCAAAAGTTGCGATCTTTATCATCGATGTTCTCTACTAAATCCTTTCAGCAAAAATATGACAATATCGCGAAATGATCAAATATGACACATAGAATGGATCTGCTATCCCCGTTTAAATAAAAATGTCATTTCAATAGGCCTTTAACCATAGGGCCGGGGCCCAGTGTTGGGCCATGAGTGCCCCTTAGAATGTAATATATCTTGTTTTTTCAGCTGTAGTCCGCATAGGCCGCCGCGGTACTTAGCTGTAATACACTTTTCTACCACTTGCGGCATTGATGACAATATAAAAAAAAAAACAGAATTTTGGTGCTAATGCCATGGAGAAGTTTCTTAAGCGCAAAAATTATGACTAAAGTGGTGAATCTGTATTTTCATTTGCACTTTAATTTTATTGCCAGTATAAAGTAAAGTTAAAGTACCAATGATTGTCACACACACACGAGGTGTGGTGAAATCTGTCCTCTGCATTTGACCCATCCCTCTTGTTCACCCCCTGGGAGGTGAGGGGAGCAGAGAGCAGCAGCAGTGGCCACGCTCAGGAATCCTTTTGGTGATATAACCCCCAATTCCAACCCCTTGATGCTGAGTGCCAAGCAGGGAGGTAATGGCTCCCATTTTTATAGTCTTTGGTATGACTCGGCCGGGGTTTGAACTCACCACCTACCCATCTCAGGGCGGACACTCTAACCACAAGGCCATTGAGTTAAGAAACATGCTTATTATTAATTTAGTTTATTCATTTTAGCACAACATAATACACATTGTATGTACATTTCGTTTTTTTCCTAATCAGCCTGACCTAAGTCTAAGGTTTATTTATTAAATTAATAATAATCTTTATGATTAACACATTGTGGGGGGGGGGGGCGTGGCCTGCGGGCCTGCCGCGGAACGGGGTGTGCCAGGACCGGCCTCGAAGGCAGCGACAGGTGAGTGGATGTCGCCTTTATTAGCAGCAGCCGGAATGAGACACGTTGTTGGAGTTGCAGTGGGAGCCAGAGAGAGAGAGAGAGAGACACGAACTCAGAAAAATACATTTTGCTGGAAATAAAACAGTGTTATACCCTGAATTCCGGGTTCTCCTGGCAGTGTGTGATGGTCCGCAGAACCCACTACTCTACACACATGCTTTTATGTCATTTTATAAGGTAGTAAACTGTAAATTGGTTAGATATTTTATTTTATTGAATATGATCAAAATCAAGAGTAAGATTACTAATTCAGTATTAATATTGGAGTGGTCCCCGGGTCCCTTATGTAGTGGAAAAGTTGGGTCCTTAGGTCAAACAGCTTAAGAACCCCTGCTATATGCAATGACCCTGCAGATGGAAATTAGCCTTTGGCTACAATCTGGCACATTAACATTTTATATGTTTATTAATGTGCATTAATGTACTATAACAAATGACGACTTCCTATCAGGAGTTGTAATATACGTCTATAAACAAGCTTATTGATGTGTTCACTGGGACAGGCAAAAATTAAGTTGTTTATAAATTAATTAATGTTTCTGTGCGGCCCGGTAGCAAATGCGTGACGGACCGGTACCGGTCCCCGAACCGGTGGTTGGGGACCCCTGCTTTATATAACCAGGTTTATTCAAGTGCTGTACATACACCAAACCATGGCGGTCAGCAACATCCTGATGAAGTTTGTTTGATCAACTCCGCCAAGATAGTAACCATAGACATCCTTTATAAAGAAGCACTGACGAGCCATGGGGCCGCCATCTTGAACAGGTCGACACCTCCATCTAGTGACAGACACCATGAAGTGTCTGCATATTTAATCCATCATAACTTGATCAATACTGAACCGATTTTAATGCATTTTAATGCAAACTTCATGCATGATCCAGAGCAAATGGATTGTTCAGACTAGACCACAGGTGTCAAACTCAAGGCCCGGGGGCCAGATCTGGCCCGCCACATCATTTTGATGTGTGTCAATAAAGTACTTCATATTTTCTCACTAAATGTAATTGATTTCTTTCATTTGGAAAGAAAAAATATGCACTGCTTGACATTGCATACCTTTTCAACTTTAAGAATCAGAATCAGAATACCTTTATTGTCATTGTATGGAAACAATGAAATTGGACAGTGTGGGAAGCAGATCAGAATCATATCCATCTTTAAGTGTTACTTCTTTCTAAACTCCTATAGTCATATAAAGAATAGCTAGTATTCTTCCTTCTTTTGAGTCTCATAGTAAGGTGTCGGCCTTCTAGATTGGAATGTGTCAGAGTAGAGATAACTCGGAGTAGTCTAAACAAAGGGAGTGGGGGCAAGGGACAGAGGGAAGATCACGGGACTTCCGGGGGTTTGAGGGGAGACCGATCTGGACCGGGCTAGGGAATGCTTGTGTACTGAGATTGGTCTCACGTTTGTCCTCTAAGCTTGGAGAATAAACCACAAAATACCAACTACTGCCTGTTGATTGAATATAAACATCAGCTTATTGCCATAAAAAGAATCTGGGAGAATTTGAATTCCCCATTGGAGGAATGCTGGTCAACACAACAACAGCAATCCAGCTCAGTGCGTTTAAAACAAACCTACATAAAATAGTCTTAAGACAACAACAATAATAAAACAATTTAAAATTTAAAAACATACTAAAATGTTAAAAAAACATATTGCACAGTAGATCTTTATCAGAGGTAAGCCAGTAATAAAATGGTGAGTGTTCAGGTAAGTGCAGAGTTTAGGGCAATGACAGCTCTAGGATAGAAACTGTTTTTCAGTCTATTTGTCCTTGCTTTGATGGTCTTATAGCGCCTCCCTGAGGGCAAAAGTTCAAGCCAGTGGTGACCTGGGTGGGATGAGTCCTTGAGGATGCTGTTTGCTCTCCTGTTGCAGTGTCTCTTATGCAAGAGTATCCAATATTGCAACAAATATTACAGTATATTATCATAATTTCCAATCATGTTTTTGTCTTAATAAAAATACTTAACTGTACAGCAAACTACCCATCAAATTAATAAAAATGACAATAAATCTTAGGTTGTTCTTTACAGCATATTACTGTAATTTGAAAAAAACTACTACTATTTTTTGCATTAAAATTATGTTGACTGAGCTGCCAGTTTTTGACTGTAAAATCTACGGTTGTTGTTTTTAACGGTGTATTACTGTAAATGGAAAGACGGTACATTTGTTTTTACGGTAGAAAAACTGACAGCTAAGTTGGCAGAATAAAAAAAGGACTTGTAATATATTGTTGTAAAAACAATGTCAATTTAGCACAAAAATTCTGGCAACCAAGTTGCCACCTTTTTCCGTAAAAAAACCCCCCAAAAAACAATTGGTACTGTTTTACCATTTAACGTAAAATGTAGTAAAAAAAAATAAGAAAAACTCGATATATTTCCCATTCAAAATGAATTGGCCATTTTTCAAAAGTTCACCATTTCCACATTTTTCAACCTATTCAAACCATTCCACCTTCAACACATTCCACCATTCTGGAAATTCTAACCATCATTTTTCCAAGTTCAAAAAAATTCCAGGGTTTTCCAAAACGCCTGCTTTTCCAAAGCCCTATTTCCACACTTTTTTCTAGCGACTACTCCTTCCATATTTTTCTACGCATTTCAACTGTTCTACCGTCAAAACATTCCTTTTAATTAGGACAAAAAAACTAAGTTATTTTTTTTAACTGAAAAAATTCCCGGTTTTCCCGAAATTCCAGGAATTCCATAATACCATTTCTCAATTCAACATGTTGCTACTTCAACATTTCTTGACCGATTTGGAAAAAATTCCAATACCAACCATTCCAACTCATTCAAGTTTTTTTTACCATTTTCAAAAAAACTCTCGCTTTTCCCGAAATTCCCACATTTTTTGTAAATTCCCGTTGAAATCAATGGGACATTCTTCAAAGTTCCACAACTCCCACATTTTTCATCTGATTCCAACTGTTCCAACATATATGTATACACTATTATATTGTTTTATTTATAATCTATACCTCCTATGTTTTTTTATTACATACTCTGTTTATACATGTCTTGATAAACTATGTGTCAGGTTCAAACACTGATGACATCTATTAAACAGACAAAGAAGCAAGAATTCAATTTAGCTCAATTGAGGAGAAACGTCTGGGCTGTACTCTCTGACAGTCTCCCACCACGCTCTGACGAAAGATTGTACGCCTCCTCTTTTATTTGGACTTTCCCCGATTACATGGCAACAGCTGTTTCTAAAGGGACGGGGGTCGTAAACAGCCGCCGCCTTTGGTTACAAAACAGTTCAAAGAAAAGGTCGGTTCAAAGAAAAGGTCGTAAACAGCCGTTGCCCTCGGTCACAAAACAGTTCAAAGAAAAGGTCGGTTCAAAGAAAAGGTCGTAAACAGCTGTTGCTCTCGGTCACAAAACAGTTCAAAGAAAAGGTCGGTTCAAAGAAAAGTCGTAAACAGCCGTTGAACTGACAGTTCAAAGAAAAGGTCGGTTCATAGAAAAGGTCGTAAACAGCTGTTGCTCTCGGTCACAAAACAGTTAAAAGAAAAGGTGCCTGGAGGGGGGGTCAGGCCCTGCCTCCTCTCCGCTTTGTAGATCTCTGGTCAAGACAAAATCTTCCTGTGGATTACAATACATCAAAGAAACCGACACCTTCATGTCGCTTCCCATCCTACACAGTGGAGTTTTACAAGCCTTTTGCTTGGTAAGATAAAAGACAGCTTTTGTCTGCTCGCCGGGAACTCATTGAAACACAAAGTTTTGTGCTAACTTAGATACAATTATTCTGACACTATGTTGTTGTGGTACTCATTGGGCTAACCTGGTGCATCGGGTACTCATTTTCTCACGTGTGCTGTTACGACACATGTATATACAAACATTGACATCTATATTTATCTCATTACAGCATTTATGGCACTTTAGACTTTTTGGAGAAATACACTAAATTGGCCCTCGTGAATGCGATGAAGTGGGCCAATCTGCGGCCCGCGGGCCACATCCGGCCCTTTGTACGTCCCTGTCCGGCCCACGTAAGGCCAATCATAAATTACAAAATAAATTTAAAAAAGTATCTATGTCGAGTGTGCAATACAACGGTGCTGCTTTTGTTTTGAAAAGCGTTATTTGTATTACTTCCGTGTGGACGTATGCTCGTGCGTGATTGTGAGTGAATGTGAACAGCTGCAATCACAAATTACAAAATAAAGTTGAAAAAACATCTATGTCGTGTGCGCAAGACAACTGTGCTGCTTTTATTTTGAAAAGTGTTATTTATGGGCGTATGTCCGTGTGTAACCTGTGAGTGAAGGTGCACATGCAGCGACAAGTGATGCACGGTTTACACCCGAGACGCTAAAAAGAGAAAAGTTGATGAAGAATGGCGTGTTTTCAACAAGACATGGACTGCCAAGCAAAGTTCCCTCTAAGGTGCGCGCCTGGGCAATTGCGCACTGCTCAAGCGTCCTCTGCGCACAGCAAATATATGCCGCGCACCAAATCAAATCCCATCTGAATTGTAAACAAAATAAACATATTTATTCTGTGTAATTTTGCAATGCAACTCTGAGTGACAGTGACAACAAGCGGCCCTAACCGTGTTCGTCAACACCGTTCAATTGAAGACCGTTCAATTATTGTAACGTCTATCGAGATGCTTCGAGGACAGGAGTTATATCGATCACTTTATTGAGCAAAACTGTTTATATTCGGCCATAACCACACCAAAAACATGAGTAAAACACTTCTATCTCGAAAAACTAGACATTTTTTGCCGTACAAACCAGGCCAAAACCAACTTGTCATCTGTCACCAACACGCATACCACTAAACCACTGGTGCGTTTATGGCCACACAAATTGTCGGACAACTCAAACACCACACAAAGTTACACTATGACTCCTCAGTCATACGTGTGCTTATTTTACTGTCATTTATTATTGATGTTAATTTATTGATATTAATCATGGAATGCTGTTACTTGAGAAAGTAACTTCATCCTATGCTTACATTTCATTGTGCAACATGAGGATGTTTAAGGGGAACTAAATGTGATCTCTGAAAGGGGTACAAATGATTTCCAAAGCAGTGCTTTTGGTATAAAGTTAAGTTAGGTTAAATGAAAGTATTACTATTATTATTAATTATTATTATTATTATTATTATTATTATTATTATTATTATTATTATTATTTATCTTACGGTATACATCAAAAATAATATTGAGCAAAATTTAATTGAAATATTGTCGATGTGGCCCTCCAGCAGTGCTCGGGTTGCTCATGCGGCCCGCGGTAAAAAATTAATTGCCCACCCCTGGTCCAGGGTGTACCCCGCCTTCCCGCCCGAATGCAGCTGGGATAGGCTCCAGCCACCCCTGTGACCCCCCTGAAAGGGGCAAGCGGTAGAAAATGAATGGAGGGATGGACTGTTTGCATCATTTGCTTCGTTCAAAGAAGCTATTGGTGCCAAAAAATAGACTGTTTCATTAAATAAATATATTTAGAGTTTGTTAAATCCCTGCAATGATCTTTGTCCTCTTCTTGTTAGAAATATGTCCGACAATTAACTGCGGAAATGGAAGCTGCCACATTGGAGCCACGGGCCACTACTGCGCATGCCATGCCGGGTCCACCAATTATGGCGAGGAAGCTGCTCCTTGCATGGGTAAAACACTGAATATCAGCAGCATGCGTGCCATGGATTGTAATCTCCAAATATCATCTTTCCTCAGCATTAAACTGCGATGCGTTCAAGGACACAAAAGATCTGAAAGAGGTAAAGCCACACAGGTGACTCACAATGTAGGTCTTCTTTTCTTTACCTTTTAACCCATTCCCTTCTAGAACCTTCCCATCGCTCGTGATCTGATGATGCGGCTTGAGAGAAGCTGTGTGAACTTCACAGGGAGCGGAGACCCCAAAGTCTTGGATGGAGAGGAGCTGGTCTCGGTATTTATGTTTTCAACTTTGTTAAAACGAGAATATGCAATTTCGGGGGAAATTTCGTGGAATGCTGAAATGCCCGAGCCGAACTGAAACGCTAACGGGTAGCATGCCGGCATCTGGGTAACATTAGTGAAGTGAATTATATTTATATAGCGCATTTTTCCAAAGACTCAAACCGCTTTACATAGTGAAACCCAATATCTAAGTTCCATTTTTAAACCAGTGTGGGTGGCACTGGGAGCAGGTGGGGAAAGTGTCTTGCCCAAGGACACAACGGCAGTGACTAGGATGGCAGAAGCGGGATTCGAACCTGGAACCCTCAAGTTGCTGGCACGGCCACTCTACCAACCGAGCTATACCGCCCATTAGCATTCTAACAGTGTGAAGCATAGACATCTTATTGTTATGTTTGACTATGGGGAGATGACAACACAGACACCAGGGGGCAGTATAGCTCTAAGTATTTTATTATATATATTATAATATATATATATATATATATATATATATATATATATATAGTAATCAAACAATACTAAATATACTAACTAAGGAAATGGAGTGTGACAAAATCCAAGAGTGTGTATGGTGTAAGACTATGTGCATACTTGCCAACCTTGAGACCTCCGATACCGGGAGGTGGGGGGTGGGGGGTGGGGGCGTGGTCGGGGGTGAGGCGGGGGGTGTGGTTGGAGTGTGGTTAAGAGGGGAATATATTTAAGATAGAATTCACCAACTCAAGTATTTCATATATATATATATATATATATATATATATATATATATATATATATATATATATATATATATATATATATATATATATATTTATGTATGAAATACTTGACTTTCAGTGAATTCTAGCTATATATATATATATGTATATATATATATATATATTTATTTTATTATACATATAAATAAAATAAATACTTGAATTTCAGTGTTCTGGAGGCTATCCAGTAGATGGCAGTATTGTCCTGTTTAAGAGTGTCACAACATTGCTGTTTACGGCAGACGAACTGCTTTACGGTAGACTAAACGTGACTGCTGTTGTTGTGTGTTGTTACCGCGCTGAGAGGACGTTAATGAAACTGCCTAACAATAAACCCACATAAGAAACCAAGAACTCGCCCTCGATCATTCTACAGTTATGACGTCATTGGGTAGGCAAGCTGTTTATATCGTGGGAAAGCGGACGTGAGAACAGGCTGTCCCCACTCAGGTCCGCTGGAGGCCACGCCCCCTCCAGCTCCGGCTGAATACCGGGAGTTTGTCGGGAGAAAATTTCTGCCTGGAGGTTATCGGGAGAGGCGCTGAATACCGGGACTCTCCCGGTAAAAACGGGAGGGTTGGCAAGTATGCTATGTGTGTAGATTAGGGGGAAGTCAAGGATCGAGGGAGGCAGTCAGAATCCAGAGGGAGATCCAGGGAAAAGTGAGACGCACAGCTCACTTTCCAGGCGACGGAGGGTACTGCGGGGACGACACTGAAAACACGGAGGGGCAAACACAGAGAGAGCAGGATTGCATCAAGCTTACTGTACACGAACAGAAGGTTATATTCCGGAGCGGGATGGCAGGTTGTGCCGGCTTATGAAGGCAGCTCGCTCATCACGGGGAGGTGCGCCGATTGCAGATTGTCTGCAGGCGCGTGGAGGCCCGCGGACAGAGAGCACCTGTGGGCGTGGCCCGCGGTGCGCTCGTCAGGACGCAAAGATGACACTTCTAAGGGTACGCAGCATGGAGCGCTACTGCCTACTGGCGCTGACGAGACGCGGGGCCGCCATCTTGGAGTGGTGATCCGCTCCACTCAGTGCAATTCATTTGGCAGGAGCAATGAACTGTCAGCGCATTTAATTCATCTTACCTCACTGAATACCACTGATTTTCACTCGCTTTTTTTTGTCATACGTGTAGCTATGATAAAGGACACATGTTTTATTATTCATAGTTTGCTTAACAGTATTAGAATATTCTTATATGCTATAAGTGACCAGACGTCCGAGATCAAAACTGGGAATATAATCCCAGAGAAGGGGGGGGGAAACGGTCAGCTATTTTTAAATTGAAGAAACAATATGATGAGGTATGATGCATGTTCATTTACAATGCATACCTTATAGCAGGGGTCACCAACCTTTTCGAAACCAAGAGCTTCTTCTTGGGTAGTGATTAATGCGAAGGGCTACCAGTTTGATACACACTTAAATAAATTGCCAGAAATAGCCAATTTGCTCAATTTACCTTTAACTCTATGTTATTATTAATAATTAATGATATTGACACTTAATTGAACGGTTTAAAAGAGGAGAAAACACGAAAAAAATGAAAATTAAATTTTGAAACATAGTTTATCTTCAATTTCGACTCTTTAAAATTCAAAATTCAATCGAAAAAAAGAAGAGAAAAACTAGCTAATTCGAATCTTTTTGAAAAAATTAAAAAAAAAATGTATGGAACATCATTAGTAATTTTTTCCTGATTAAGATTAATTTTAGAATTTTGATGACATGTTTTAAATAGGTCAAAATCCAATCTGCACTTTGTTAGAATATATAACAAATTGGACGAAGCTATATTTCTAACAAAGACAAAGCATTATTTTTTCTAGATTTTACAGAACAAAAATTTTTAAAGAAATTCAAAAGACTTTGAAATAAGATTTAAATTTGATTCTACAGATTTTCTAGATTTGCCAGAATAATTTTTTTGAATTTTAATCATAATAAGTTTGAAGAAATATTTCACAAATATTCTTCGTCAAAAAAACAGAAGCTAAAATGAAGAATTAAATTAAAATGTATGTATTATTCTTTACAATAAAAATAAAAAAATTTAATTGAACATTGATTTAAATTGTCAGGTATATGTGCTTAAAAATCCTAAAAACATTTTTTAAGGTTGTATTTTTTCTCTAAAATTGTCTTTCTGAAAGTTATAAGAAGCAAAGTAAAAAAATTAATGAATTTATTTAAACAAGTGAAGACCAAGTCTTTAAATGTTTTCTTGGATTTACAGCCCTTTGAGACACTTGTGATTTAGGGCTATATAAATAAACATTGATTGATTGATTGATTGATTTTCAAATTCTATTTGAGTTTTGTCTCTCTTAGAATTAAAAATGTCGGGCAAAGCAAGACCAGCTTGCTAGCAAATAATTAAAATTTAAAAAATAGAGGCAGCTCACTGGTAAGTGCTGCTATTTGAGCTATTTTTAGAACAGGCCAGCGGGCGACTCCTCTGGTTCTTACGGGCTACCTGGTGCCCGCGGGCACCGCGTTGGTGACCCCTGCCTTATAATGAGAGGTATTTATCGCTGTTAGAAAGCAAAAGTGCAAACTACAAGCAGTATAACAACCAACATAGCACCAATGTTAGTCTTCCTCTGTGGCTGCAGGCATTGTTGGATCTAATTGACCAGGTCTTGCTCACCGGGGTCCTCAGAGACAACAAGAAAGTGTCCATCTTTCTGGACATAGTTGAGAGCGCTCTGAGATTGGTAGGACTTTTCATAAAAACCCCCAGAGCAAGGAGATCCTCCACCTACACGGGTATGTCTAAGTGGTATATTCCTGTGTGGTAAGTGGTGAGGCATGTTTTATCTGTGTCTGCAGAACTGGAACTGCTTTCACACAAAGGACCGGTTCCACCTGAGGGTGCTGTGACCTTATCAACCAAGCCAGTGGAGTTGGATATCCAGATGAGTACCGTGGCTGGAGATCCCTCCCAGTTCCCAGGTGGTGTTCACACCCCTCACAGGACCATTTGGACAAACCGTATAAGCTTCATCTTAATTGTTCCAGGTTTTGCTACCGTGTTCCTGCTCAGCTACGCCAACCTGGAGGTCCCCACGAGCGGTTACTACAGTGGCATGGATCTGCAGACGAACCGGAGTTTCGTCATCAACTCCAAAGTAGCGACCGTCTCCGTCACCAACGCCAACACAAGTCGCCTGGACGCGCCCGTCACGCTAACTTTTCACCACATCCAACAGGTAGGGAGTCTTTCTTTGCTTTCCTCAAATGTCAAATGGTAATAAAGAAAATGAAAAGACTTGCCACATACAATACTGTAGAGGTTCCCTTGGACTCAGTCTGGACCCCCTCCCGAGTGTCCAGCCTTTTGTCTGATTTTTTTTTTACTCTTCCCCCCGTCCCCAATATCACCTTTTTCACACCTTTTTTTAAGGAGCGCCGTAAGTGGCTGACCCGTCGGCGGTCCCGTCGGCGGTCCCGTCTTGTCTCCCTGTAACGCAGGGGTCACCAACGCGGTGCCCGCGGGCACCAGGTAGCCCGTAAGGACCAGATGAGTAGCCCGCTGGCCTGTTCTAAAAATAGCTCAAATAGCAGCACTTACCAGTGAGCTGCCTCTATTTTTTAAATTGTATTTATTTACTAGCAAGCTGGTCTCGCTTTGCCCTGACATTTTTAATTCTAAGAGAGACAAAACTCAAATAGAATTTGAAAATCCAAGAAAATATTTTAAAGACTTGGTCTTCACTTGTTTAAATAAATTCATTAATTTTTTTACTTTCTTCTTATAACTTTCAGAAAGACAATTTTAGAGAAAAAATACAACCTTAAAAATGATTTTAGGATTTTTAAACACATATACCTTTTTACCTTTTAAATCTCTTCCTCTTCTTTCCTGACAATTTAAATCAATGTTCAAGTAAATTAATTGTTTTTATTGTAAAGAATAATAAATACATTTTAATTTAATTCTTCATTTTAGCTTCTGTTTTTTCGACGAAGAATATTTGTGAAATATTTCTTCAAACTTATCATGTTTAAAATTCAAAAAAAATATTCTGGCAAATCTAGAAAATCTGTAGAATCAAATTTAAATCTTATTTCAAAGTCTTTTGAATTTCTTCTTAATTTTTGTTGTGGAAAATCTAGAAGAAATAATGATTTGTCTTTGTTAGAAATATAGCTTGGTCCAATTTGTTATATATTCTAACAAAGTGCAGATTGGATTTTAACCTATTTAAAACATGTCATCAAAATTCTAAAAATTAATCTTAATCAGGAAAAATTACTAATGATAAATTATTTTTTAATTTTTTTTCAAAAAGATTCGAATTAGCTAGATTTTCTCTTCTTTTTTTCGGTTGAATTTTGAATTTTAAAGAGTCGAAATTGAAGATAAACTATGTTTCAAAATTTAATTGTCATTTTTTTCGTGTTTTCTCCTCTTTTAAACTGTTCAATTAAGTGTAAATATCATTAATTATTAATAATAACATAGAGTTAAAGTTAAATTGAGCAAATTGGCTATTTCTGGCAATTTATTTAAGTGTGTATCAAACTGGTAGCCCTTCGCATTAATCACTACCCAAGAAGTAGCTCTTGCTTTCAAAAAGGTTGGTGACCCCTGCTGTAACGTATGTCTGCTCTTAGTGGGACTGTGCCCAAAATGTAATTTCAGTCCTTATATGTCTTGTACGTGTTAAAGAATGGACAATAAACAGCATCTTGAATCTTGAATCTTGAACATGGACAACAAATGAAAGCAATTAATTATAGACATATTATGTGTGTATGTACGTTAGGTCAGGAAAAAACACAAGAGGCTATATAATCCCGACAAGCCTGTTTCGCAGGTTTCCCTGATTTTAATATCATTGATAAAACCCCCTGAGGAGCAGGGAAACCTGTGAAACAGGCTTGTCGGGATGATATAGCCTCTTGTGTTTTAAACACGTATATATATATATATATATATATATATATATATATATATATATATACATGTATATAAATATATATATACACTACCGTTCAAAAGTTTGGGGTCACCCAAACAATTTTGTGGAATAGCCTTCATTTCTAAGAACAAGAATAGACTGTCGAGTTTCAGATGAAAGTTCTCTTTTTCTGGCCATTTTGAGCATTTAATTGACCCCACAAATGTGATGCTCCAGAAACTCAATCTGCTCAAAGGAAGGTCAGTTTTGTAGCTTCTGTAACGAGCTAAACTGTTTTCAGATGTGTGAACATGATTGCACAAGGGGTTTCTAATCATCAATTAGCCTTCTGAGCCAATGAGCAAACACATTGTACCATTAGAACACTGGAGTGATAGTTGCTGGAAATGGGCCTCTATACACCTATTGCACCAAAAACCAGACATTTGCAGCTAGAATAGTCATTTACTACATTAGCAATGTATAGAGTGTATTTCTTTAAAGTTAAGACTAGTTTAAAGTTATCTTCATTGAAAAGTACAGGGCTTTTCCTTCAAAAATAAGGACATTTTAATGTGACCCCAAACTTTTGAACGGTAGTGT
>NC_084736.1:5177583-5195083 GCF_033978785.1 Entelurus aequoreus
GCTGGTCTTGCTTTGCCCGACATTTTTAATTCTAAGAGAGACAAAACTCAAATAGAATTTGAAAATCCAAGAAAATATTTTAAAGACTTGGTCTTCACTTGTTTAAATAAATTCATTAATTTTTTTACTTTCTTCTTATAACTTTCAGAAAGACAATTTTAGAGAAAAAAAATACAACCTTAAAAATGATTTTAGGATTTTTAAACACATATACATTTTTACCTTTTAAATTCCTTCCTCTTCTTTCCTGACAATTTAAATCAATGTTCAAGTAAATTTATTTTTTTTTAATTGTAAAAAATAATAAATACATTTTAATTTAATTCTACATTTTAGCTTCTGTTTTTTCGACGAAGAATATTTGTGAAATATTTCTTCAAACTTATTATGATTAAAATTCAAAAAAATTATTCTGGAAAATCTAGAAAATCTGTAGAATCCAATTTAAATCTTATTTCAAAGTCTTTTGAATTTCTTTTAAAAAATTTGTTCTGGAAAATCTAGAAAAAATAATGATTTGTCTTTGTTAGAAATATAGCTTGGTCCAATTTGTTATATATTCTAACAAAGTGCAGATTGGATTTTAGCCTATTTAAAACATGTCATCAAAATTCTCAAATTAATCTTAATCAGGAAAAATTACTAATGATGTTCCATAAATTCTTTTTTTAATTTTTTCAAAAAGATTCGAATTAGCTAGTTTTTCTCTTCTTTTTTTTCGGTTGAATTTTGAATTTTAAAGAGTCGAAATTGAAGATAAACTATGTTTCAAAATTTCATTGTCTTTTTTTTTCCTGTTTTCTCCTCTTTTAAACCGTTCAATTAAGTGTAAATATCATTCATTATTAATAATAACATAGAGTTAAAGGTGAATTGAGCAAATTGGCTATTTCTGGCAATTTATTGAAGTGTGTATCAAACTGGTAGCCCTTCGCATTAATCACTACCCAAGAAGTAGCTCTTGCTTTCAAAAAGGTTGGTGACCCCTGCCTTAATGTATCTTTTTTATACACATATTGTATTGGTTTGGACACCCCTACTCTAGAGCCGCGGGTTGCTGACCCCCGGTCTAGGCCAAAACCTTAACAATTGACCATAAGGAATTTCTGTGAATAGAATTTCATGAATTCCACTTCCTGTACGTACAATTAGTGTTTTTCTGCCAAAAGCATGAATATATTTCTCTCTGCCCCCAGAGTGTCTGTGCGGTGGTGGCCGGCCTCCTCCACTTCTTCTTCCTGGCGTCCTTCTGCTGGATGTGTGTGGAAGGCGTGCAGCTCTTCAGGATGGTCATCTTGGTGTTCAACACCAACTTCCGGACCCTCTACATGATGGCAGGCGGTTACGGCGTCCCGGCAGTGATCGTGGTCATCTCCTCTTTGATCCACCCACAAGGATACGGCACAGACAAATAGTAAGAACTTGCTGGGGGATTTTTTTATTTTTTTTTTGCCAGTGATCTTTTTTAAAATACTGTCTGTGCTGCAGTTGTTGGCTGAAGCTGGACTTCATCTGGAGTTTTTTGGGTCCTGTTTGTGTCATCATTGCTGTAAGTCAAACAAATATATATATAATATATATATATTTATATACTAGGGCTGTACGCTATAATGAATTAAAAACAGTACTATACTCTGTTTGAAAAGTACCGCTTTCCAATTTATACATTTTTTAACGGGCGTGACGTGACGTCATGACGGGTTTACGAGCATAGGAGCATGTTCGGCAGCGCACGCACACAGAGTACTCACAAGCAGGCACAGTGTATAGGCAGAAAAGGGAGAACGGGCGCATTTTTGGCGTAAAAAGTAAAGATAAAGGTGAAGTTATAACACTGAAACGCCCTCAGGAAGAGGTGCTTTAAGACATGGCTAGCTAGCTAGCAGCTAACAACAAGTATTATTATCACTGGAGGACGAGGAATAGCTAAACATGCGTCGCTACGCACCGTAGGAGGATACAGTAGCTCACCGGGGTTACAATGTAAATAAACGGCATGGGTGGATCTACACCTGACATCCACTGTAATGATACCAAGTACAGGAACGTATCTAGTTGATACTACTATGATTACATCAATATTTTTAGCATCACAAAATCTTTTTTCCTTTTTAAAAAAAAATGTATATTATGTTTATAAAGTCAGTAAATACGTCCCTGGACACATGAGGACTTTGAATATGACCAATGTATGATCCTGTAACTACTTGGTATCAGATTGATACCTAAATGTGTGGTATCATCCAAAACTAGGGATGTCCGATAATATCGGCCTGCCGATATTATCGGACGATAAATGCGTTAAAATGTAATATCGGAAATTATCGGTATCGGTTTTTTTATTATCTGTATCGGGGTTTTTTTTATTTTTAATTTTTTAAAATTAAATCAACATAAAAAACACAAGATACACTTACAATTAGTGCACCAACCCAAAAAACCTCCCTCCCCCATTTCTTTCTGTTATCAATATTCTGCTTCCTACATTATATATCAATATATATCAATACAGTCTGCAAGGGATACAGTCCGTAAGCACACATGATTGTGCGTGCTGCTGCTCCACTAGTAGTACTAACCTTTAACAGTTAATTTTACTCATTTTCATTCATTACTAGTTTCTATGTAACTGTTTTTATATTGTTTTACTTTCTTTTTTATTCAAGAAAATGTTTTTAATTGAGTTATCTTATTTTATAATTTTTTTAAAAAAAGTACCTTATCTTCACCATACCTGGTTGTCCAAATTAGGCATAATAATGTGTTAATTCCATGACTGCATATATCGGTTGATATCGGTATCGGTAATTAAAGAGTTGGACAATATCGGAATATCGGATATCGGCAAAAAGCCATTATCGGACATCCCTATCCAAAACTAATGTAAAGTATCAAAGAAGAGAAGAATAAGTGATTATTACATTTGAACAGAAGTGTAGATAGAACGTGTTGAAACAGAAAATAAGCAGATATTAACAGGAAATGAGCAAGTGGATTAATAATCCATTTTTACAGTTTGTCCTTTATAATGTGTACAAAATAATAGGTGTATAAATGACGCAATATGTTACTGCATACGTCAGCAGACTAATTAGGAGTCTTTGTTTGTTTACTTACTACTAAAAGACAAGTTGTCTATTTTATTTAAGGACTAAATGACAATAATAAACATATGTTTCATGTACTGAAATTTTTTTTGTTAAATTAAAGCCAATAATGACATTTTTTGTGGTTCACTTTATTTAGAAAAGTATCGAAATACGTTTTGGTACAGGTACCAGTACTAAAATATTGGTATCGGGACAACCCTATTATATATGTATATATATATATTAGGGCTGGGAATCTTTGGGTGTCCCACGATTCGATTCAGAATCGATTCTTGGAGTCACGATTCGATTCAGAATCGATTTTTTTTTTTTTCAATTCAACACGATTCTCGATTCAAAAACGATTTTTTTTTTTTTAATGAAAACAATACACAACAATACCATAATAATGCAATACAATTTCAAAACAAAACCCGACCCAGCAACATTCAGAATAGCAATAAACAGAGCAATTGAGAGCACACAAACATGACACGGAACAATCTAAAAGTAGTGAGACAAAAATTAATATTATCAACAACAGCATCAATATTAGTAACATTTTCAACATAGCAGTGATTAAAAATCCCTCATTGATATTATCATTACAAACATTAATAAAAATTAAAAAAAATACAAAAAATGAACAATAGTGTCACAGTGGCTTACACTTGCATGGCATCTCATAAACTAAATGTCTAATGATAATGTCAATGAGGGATTTTTAATCACTGCTATGTTGGGGCGGTATAGCTCGGTTGGTAGAGCGGCCGTGCCAGCAACTTGAGGGTTGCAGGTTCGATCCCCGCTTCCGCCATCCTAGTCACTGCCGTTGTGTCCTTGGGCAAGACACTTTACCCACCTGCTCCCAGTGCCACCCACACTGGTTTGAATGTAACTTAGATATTGGGTTTCACTATGTAAAGCGCTTTGAGTCACTTGAGAAAAAGCGCTATATAAATGTAATTCACTTCACTTCACTTCACTATGTTGAAATTGTAACTAATATTGATACTGTTGTTGATAATATTCATTTTTGTTTCACTACTTTTGCTTTGTTCTGTGTTGTGTTTGTGTCTCCTCTCAATTGCTCTGTTTATTGCAGTTCTGAGTGTTGCTGGGTCGGGTTTGGTTTTGGAATTGGATTGCATTGTTATGGTATTGCTGTGTATTGTTTTGTTGGATTGATTAATTAAAAAAAAAAAAAAAAAAAATCAAAAAATCGATTTTTTGAAAATGACAATCGATTCTGAATCGCACAACGTGAGAATCGCGATTCGAATTCGAATCGATTTTTTCCCACACCCCTAATATATATATATATACATACATACATACATACATACATACATACATACATACATATATATATATATATATATATATATATATATATATATATATATATATATATATATATATATATATATATATATATAAAGGTAATATTTAAGATTTTGTCCCCACCATTGACTCCTTTTTGGTGTTTTCCAGGTAAACATTGTCTTCTTCCTTATTACCATTTGGAAGCTGGTGCAGAAGTTCTCAAGTTTGAACCCAGAGATGGACACCTTGCAGAAAATCAGGTATGTTTTTTTTTGATAGCCCATACTTTTTGCAGCATACATACAATATGTTAAAGGATGCTGCGAGGGAGGGCCACTTTGATACATATTGTGCGTTAAAGATGATCAAAACAATCTAACAGGTCATCATAAAAAATACTTTACTCTCATTCGTCCAATATCCATTAGTCAAAGCTGTGCAATATTTAATTATTATTGTCCCAGAGTTTAAAATCTTAATCAGTCTAACTTGATTGCTCTGATGTTTAACCCAATCTGAACTGGACATTTTATTTGTTTACGTTTTTATTTATGCCCTGTTACTATTTTTATGGATATTTTTAATGTATTTCTTTTTCTGTATTCATTGTGGTTTATATTCTTTTTTTTTCCTGTTTCTGTTTTAAATTTGTACAGGATTTTTGTTTCAATTGTGCTATATAAATAAATAAATAACCCAAACTGTACTTTGCAGTATATTAAACCAGACCATGGGCTCAAACGTTTCCACTACAAAGGGGGCCGGGGCCCACTCAAATATTAACACTGAATTAGTCATCTTAGTCTTGATTGTAATCATATTCAATAATTATATCTAACCTACCTACAGTTTACAACTTTGTCAAGCAATATGAAACCATGACAAATATTATTATTTATTTATTAACACATAAACCTTAGGCTTAGGTCAGGCTGATTAGAAAAATAAGTGTTAACCAAAAATAAATAAAAAACTGCCTTTTTGTATTTATTTATGTATTTATTTATTTATTTATTTATGAACTAAATGAATATTGAACATGTTCAAATAAACTGTCAATAAACTCAAAGTGCAAATTAAAATACAGCTTCATCACTTTAGTCCTAATTTTTGTGCTTAAGAAAACTTCTCTGACTTTAGGTCCAGACTTCTTCAGTTTGTTTAATTTTGTCATTACGGCCACAAGTGGTGGAAAAGTGTATTACAACTGAGTACCGCTGCAGACCATATTACAGTCCTGGGCAAAATAGGGCCCGCGGGCCACATGCGGCACATTAAGATTTTTAATCAGGGCCTTCACATGTGAATAATATAAATACAGTTTATTATACAGCATTATTCACATGTGAATAACATAAATACAGTTTATTATACAGCATTATTCACATGTGAATAATATAAATACAGTCTTATTATACAGCATTATTCACAAGTGAATAATTTAAATACAGTATATTATACAGCATTATTCACATGTGAATAATATGAATAGTCTATTATACAGCATTATTCACATGTGAATAATATAGTCTATTATACAGCATTATTCACATGTGAATAATATAAATACAGTCTATTATACAGCATTATTCACATGTGAATAATATAAATACAGTCTATTATACAGCATTATTCACATGTGAATAACATAAGTACAGTCTATTATACAGCATTATTCACATGTGAATAATATAGTCTATTATACAGCATTATTCACATGTGAATAATATAAATACAGTCTATTATACAGCATTATTCACATGTGAATAATATAAATACAGTCTATTATACAGCATTATTCACATGTGAATAATATAGAGTCTATTATACAGCATAATTCACATGTGAATAATATAAATACAGTCTATTATACAGCATTATTCACATGTGAATAATATAAATACAGTCTATTATACAGCATTATTCACATGTGAATAATATAAATAGTCTATTATACAGCATTATTCACATGTAAATAATATAAATACAGTTTATTATACAGCATTATTCACATGTGAATAATATAAATAGTCTATTATACAGCATTATTCACATGTAAATAATATAAATACAGTCTATTATACAGCATTATTCACATGTGAATAATATAAATACAGTCTATTATACAGCATAATTCACATGTGAATAATATAAATACAGTCTATTAAACACCATTATTCACATGTGAATAATATAAATACAGTTTATTATACAGAATTATTCACATGTGAATAATATAAATACAGTCTATTATACAGCATTATTCACATGTGAATAATATAAATACAGTCTATTATACAGCATTATTCACATGTGAATAATATAAATACAGTCTATTATATAGCATTATTCACATGTGAATAATATAAATACAGTCTATTATACATTCAATTACAGTCAAAAAGGAACATATACTGTACATTATACAGTCAATATCATATTAGTTTTCTAATTAGAAACAGTAAAATTTTCAGTCAACCTTGTACACCCTAAATGTGGGTACTGGTTAGCATGTCTACATTAATGTCCTACCAAAACAAAAACATGTATATTCTGCTAATTGGATGCTTTAAATTTGTCCAAATGGGGGTAAATGTAAATAGTTGGTACTGAAACACACTCTGTGCTCCTTTGCTCCCCCCTGCAGGGCATTCACCATTACTGCAGTAGCCCAGCTCTGCGTGCTGGGCACCACGTGGATTTTTGGCTGCTTCCAATTTGGGGAAAGCACAATAGTCATGTCCTACCTGTTCACCATCTTCGCCAGCCTGCAGGGGGTCATGCTCTTCACCCTGCACTGTCTCTTCTCCAAACAGGTCGGTCACAAAACAATTAAAAACAACATAAAGTCACACCAAACATTTCAAAACGTGGTGGATTTTAGGTAAGGGACGAGTATGGAAGCTTCCTGTGCAGTACACCGCCCAAGAAAAACTACAAAGAGTTCAGCTCGCTTTCCAGCAGACCGCAGGTACGCACTTACTCTTTTACTAAGAAGCCACACTGTTGTAACACGTGGCTTGGCATTGTCTTGCTGAAATAAGCAGGGGCGTCCATGATAACGTTGCTTGGATGGCAACATATGTTGCTCCAAAAGCTGTATGTACCTTTCAGCATTAATGGTGCCTTCACAGATGTGTAAGTTACCCATGTCTTGGGCACTAATACACCCCCATACCATCACACATGCTGCCTTTTACACTTTGCACCTAGAACAGTCCGGATGGTTCTTTTCCTCTTTGGTCCGGAGGACACGACGTCCACAGTTTCTGTCAGGTTCAAACACTGATGACACATATTAAACAAGACAAAAGGCAAAGAATCAAACAGAGACAGAATTAAATTTGGACTCAATTTGGATGAGAGACGCGGCAACTGTACTCTCTGTACAGTTTTGCACCACGCTCTACCCACAGATTGCACTCCTCCTTCTTTATTTGACTTTCTCCCCCCTACCTGACCACAGCTGCTTCCAGAGGGAAGTGGGTCGTAAACAGCCTTGCCTTTGGTTACCGAACAGTTCAAAAGAAGAGGTCGTAGAATAGTTCAAAGAGAGTTCCATAAAATACTTCAAAGAGAGTTTGTCTGGAAATTTGGCAGATCCTGCCATGTGTCCGCTTTGAAGTCCCGGTGGAGTTTTACGAGCCTTCTTCTTGGTACGTTTCAAAGACAGCCCCAGTTTTTTTGTCTTCTTGTCAGGAACACAATGTAATACAAAGTTTTTTGTGATAACTTACAAACAATTATTCTAACAGTTTCCAAAAACAATTTGAAATGTGGACTCGTCAGACCACAGAACACTTTTCCACTTTGTATCAGTCCATCAGTCCAGTTTCTGGGTGTTGTTGATAAATGGCTTTGGCTTTGCATAGTAGAGTTTTAACTTGCACTTACAGATGTAGCGACCAACTGTAGTTACCGACAGTGGTTTTCTGAAGTGTCCCTGAGCCCATGTGGTGATATCCTTTACACACTTTACACGCTTTTTGATGTAGGATCAAAAGTCACCTGTGGGATGTTCCGAATAAGTCTTTAAAGAGCAATCCTCAACTTTATCAGTCTTTTTTGGCCACTTGTGCCAGCTTTTTTGAAACATGTTGCAGGCATCAAATTCCAAATGAGCTAATATTTGCAAAAAATAACAAAAGTTTTCCAGTGTGAACATGAAATATCTTGTCTTTGCAGTCTATTCAATTGAATATAAGTTGAAAAGGATTTGTTGTATTCTCTTTTTATTTACCATTTACACCAGTGGTCCCCAACCTTTTTGTACTTGCGGACCGGTCAATGCTTGAAAATTTGTCCCACGGACCGGGGGGGGGGGGGGGGGGGGGGGTAGTAAAAAAAAAAAAAAAAAAAATTTTTTTTTTTTTTTTTTTTTTGTCATAAAGAAATACAATCATGTGTGCTTACGGACTGTATCCCTGCAGACTGTATTGATTTATATTGATATATAATGTATATATTGTGTTTTTTATGTTGATTTAATTTTAAAAAAAATATATATATATATATATATTTTTTTTTTTTTATTTAATTTCTTGTGCGGCCGCGGCCCGGTACCAATCGGTCCAATCGGTCCCGGTGTTTGGGGACCACTGATTTACACAACGTGACAACTTCACCGCTTTTGTGTTTTTGTATGTGCAACCTTGTTTGACCGGGCTTTCTGCTCCGCCGCTCCCAGTCTGTGGAACGCTCTCCCTGACCACCTGAGGGCACCCCAGACTGTGGATGCTTTTAAAAAAGGCTTAAAAGCCCTTCTTTAAAAAAAAAAAAAAAAAAAAAAAAAGCCTTTTTTTAGATATATTGATTGATTGATTGAGACTTTTATTAGTAGGTTGCACAGTGAAGTACATATTCCGTACTATTGACCACTAAATGGTAACACCCCAATAAGTTTTTCAACTTGTTTAAGTCGGGGTCCACTTAAATTGATTCATGATACAGATATATACTATCATCATAATACAGTCATCACACAAGATAATCACATTGAATTATTTACATTATTTACAATCAGGGGGTGTGGAGGGGGGGGTAGGATATGGACATCAAGTAGTGGACATAGAGAGAGAGAGAGAGAGAGAGAGAGAGAGAGAGAGAGAGAGAGAGAGAGAGAGAGAGAGAGAGAGAGAGAGAGAGAGAGAGAGATCAGAAGACATAAGAAAAAGTATCTGCATTTGATTGTTTACATTTGATTATTAGCAATCCGGGGAGGGTGTTAGTTTAGGGTTGTAGCTGCCTGGAGGTGAACTTTTATTGCGGTTTTGAAGGAGGATAGAGATGCCCTTTCTTTTATACCTGTTGGGAGCGCATTCCACATTGTTGTGGCATAGAAAGAGAATGAGTTAAGACCTTTGTTAGTTCGGAATCTGGGTTTAACGTGGTTAGTGGAGCACCCCCTGGTGTTGTGGTTATGGCGGTCATTTACGTTAAGGAAGTAGTTTGACATGTACTTCGGTATCAGGGAGGTGTGGCGGATTTTATAGACTATGCATACTAGTTATAGCTATTTGGCTGTTCTAGTTTTTATTTTTTTATTTATTATATTTTTATTTATTTATTTATTTATTTGTTAACACACTGTAGCACTTTGAGATTGTTTGCTCAATATAAAGTGCTTTTTAAAAATCTATTATTATTAGAGATGTCCGATAATATCGGTCTGCCGATATTATCGGCCGATAAATGCGTTAAAATGTAATATCGGAAATTATCGGTATCGGTTTTTTTTATTATCAGTATCGTTTTTTTTGGTTTTTTGTTTTTTTTGTTTTTATTAAATCCACATAAAAAACACAAGATACACTTACAATTAGTGCACCAACCCAAAAAACCTCCCTCCCCCCATTTACACTCATTCACACAAAAGGGTTGTTTCTTTCTGTTATTAATATTCTGCTTCCTACATTATATATCAATATATATCAATACAGTCTGCAAGGGATACAGTCCGTAAGCACACATGATTGTGCGTGCTGCTGCTCCACTAATAGTACTAACCTTTAACAGTTCATTTGAATCATTTTCATTCATTACTAGTTTCTATGTAACTGTTTTTATATTGTTTTACTTTCTTTTTTATTCAAGAAAATGTTTTTAATTTATTTATCTTATTTTATTTGATTCATTTTTTTTTAAAGTACCTTATCTTCACCATACCTGGTTGTCCAAATTAGGCATAATAATGTGTTAATTCCATGACTGTATATATCGGTTGATATCGGTATCGGTTGATATCAGTATCGGTTGATATCGGTATCGGTAATTAAAGAGTTGGACAATATTGGCACATCGGATATCGGCAAAAAGCCATTATCGGACATCCCTAATTATTATTATTATTATTATTGTTTCCATGTTTGAACTGAGTAAAAGTTAGTTTGTATGAAATAGATTAGTTTTAAAAAAAAGGGTCAAATAGAAATAAAATGAAATATTGGCAAAGTAATTGTAGTTGTCTGCCGCGTGATTGAAAACAATAGATCACGCTGAGCGAAGAAGCGTGGTGGGTTTTTTTTACGCTGCTGACAGAGCAGCACAGCTTCTCCTGATAATGAACGAGCAATAAAGTTGTCTGTCGGTGACCGATTGTCTTGTCTCCATCTTCCTGTCATCCCAAGGCGTCCAACAGCACCCAGGACACGGGAGAGTCGCGCATCTGAGGAGAAACAAACTCGACAACCGCTGGCCGTCATCCATTTGCACTCGATGCAGCAGTTTGCCAAACGACAGCAACCGGCGCTAGTCTTCATGAACATGTTCATCATTACGCTGTCACGGTAATTCAGGGTGATGTTGCCCCGACTGAGAGATGCAGTCAATGTGTCGAAATGACACCACCCGAGTGCATATTACTCCCATTTGTTTTAAAAGTGGATTCAAACCAAAATTATCAAAATGATAAATGGTCGTACCAAGCCTGTCTGCTTGCGTCACCCAGGTACTTTATCTCATTAGCCCAGACCATCTTTGTTAGTGCGACCTATTTAAATTGACAATGTATGAATATTGCTACTGAACTTTTGTTTGTGTATGTCAGGGGTGGGCAATTCATTTTTACCGGGGGCCGCATGAGCAACCCGAGCACTTCTGGAGGGCCACACCGACAATATTTCAATTAAATTTTGCTCAAATTATTTTTGATATACCGTAAGATAAATAATAATAATAATAATAATAATTTCATTTAACCTAACTTAACTTTATACAAAAGCAGATTTCTTTTGATGGTTTTATTTTTAACACTGTCTTACGCAACACTTCCTGATGTATAATACAATGCAAAAATGTCAATTTCTGTCACTTTATCCTGCATCCTCTTTAAAAGTCCAACATGTTTCCCCGTCAGATTTGGACAACCATCTGTTCAGCTTGTCCCATTTCAGTCCTAACATATCCAAACTCGCATTTACCTATGTGAACAAGTCATTACCCGTGGTTGTCTCTTTTAATTGACTGCATGGCTGCCAGCTACTCCGTGATTTGAAAGTCTGCAGTTATCCCACGTAAGAAGATGAGCAGCTGGGCGGTGTCACGTACATCGCAGCTCTCATCCAAAGCCGGCGAAAAACAGTCAAAGTCGGCCGTTCTGTTCTTCAGCTGAAGCTCCAAGTTTCCAGCGATGGTCTCAACCCGCCTCGTTACAGTGCGTCGGGAGAGTGACACGTTCTCAAATGCGCCCCTCTTCTCCGAGCATATCAGCGCAAGAGAGTCCAATAAGCACTCCTTAATAAACTCTCCGTCAGAAAACGCCTTACTTTTTCTGGCGATTTTGTGAGAAATGACGAAACTTGCTGCATCTCTGGGGGTGTGAAATTTGGCCAAAAGTCCTTGTTGGGTTTGCAGTTTTACCATCAACGCATCAGCCTCCCTTGCGCGCGCTTCACCAGACAGATTCCGGTATTTTTCCTCGTGCTTCGTCGTTGTAGTGGCGATTCAAATGATATTCTTTAAACACAGCAACCTGTGTACCACAAATTAAGCACACGGCTTTACCTTTAATTTCTGTAAATAAATTCTTGGCAGTCCATGTCTTGTTGAAAACACGCCATTCCTCATCAACTTTTCTCTTTTTAGCGTCTCGGGGATAACCGGGCATCACTTGTCGCCGTGTACCTTCACTCACAGGTTACACACGGACATATGCCCATAAATAGCAAGACCTTCTCTGCTGGCCTAACATAACCAGAGATCATCATCATCATAATTAAAGATAAGTCATTTTTAATTGGGGGCGGTACCTCCGGATTGGCAGACCGGGGTGGTGGTTCCTCTCTTTAAGAAGGGGAACCGGAGGGTGTGTTCTAACTATCGTGGGATTACACTCCTCAGCCTTCACCGGTAAGGTCTATTCAGGTGTACTGGAGAGGAGGCTACACCGGATAGTCGAACCTCGGATTCAGGAGGAACAGTGTGGTTTTCGTCCTGGTTGTGGAACTGTGGACCAGCTCTATACTCTCGGCAGGGTCCTTGAGGGTGCATGGGAGTTTGCCCAACCAGTCTACATGTGCTTTGTGGACTTGGAGAAGGCATTCGACCGTGTCCCTTGGGAAGTCCTGTGGGGAGTGCTCAGAGAGTATGGGGTATCGGACTGTCTGATTGTGGCGGTCCGCTCCCTGTATGATCAGTGTCAGAGCTTGGTCCGCATTGCCGGCAGTAAGTCGGACACGTTTCCAGTGAGGGTTGGACTCCGCCAAGGCTGCCCTTTGTCACCCATTCTGTTCATAACTTTTATGGACAGAATTTCTAGGCGTGGTCAAGGCGTTGAGGGGATCCGGTTTGGTGGCTGCAGGATTAGGTCTCTGCTTTTTGCAGATGATGTGGTCCTGATGGCTTCATCTGGCCAGGATCTTCAGCTCTCGCTGGATCGGTTCGCAGCCGAGTGTGAAGCGACTGGGATGAGAATCAGCACCTCCAAGTCCGAGTCCATGGTTCTCGCCCGGAAAAGGGTGGAGTGCCATCTCCGGGTTGGGGAGGAGACCCTGCCCCAAGTGGAGGAGTTCAAGTACCTCGGAGTCTTGTTCACGAGTGAGGGAAGAGTGGATCGTGAGATCGACAGGTGGATCGGTGTGGCGTCTTCAGTAATGCGGACGCTGTACCGATCCGATGTGGTGAAGAAGGAGCTGAGCCGGAAGGCAAAGCTCTCAATTTACCGGTCGATCTACGTTCCCATCCTCACCTATGGTCATGAGCTTTGGGTTACGACCGAAAGGACAAGATCAGGTAGAGCGACTACGAGCGGTACCGCTGGCTTATACGGCGTCGAACGGGTTCTACAAATTGTGAGTTCAAATATTTTATTTTTTCACTTTTAATGTTTTTTTGCAATTTAAATGTTGACAGTACCACATAAGCTATGTTTGAATTGCTGATGCGTTTTAATTGATTTTTTAAATGCGCCAGAAAATAACCCGTTTTGTACACCGTTGATGTGTTTCAATGCCCAAATAGTGTGTTTCTGTATAGTATTTCTCCAGCAATGGTCATGTGGTGACATCGATGATGGTATTTTGAGAGTGGGACATCACTGAAGGCCTAGGTGGGAAACTCACGGCCCGCCACTGTGTTGTAGTGTATACTGTATTGTGTCTCCACTGTGTAATGTATAAGTATTGTATATGAACTTTTATTATTGACAAAGATCCCGGTAAGATGTAGGAAATCTTGAATTCCCCTAAATATTTGTTAATCTTATTCAATAAAATATTTTTCAGACAATGTGTTTGCTCCTTTACTGTTATGTTTGCAGAGGGAGGTGACGGCTCTGACACCAGGGGGAAATAATCAATATATATAATAATAAACAATACTAACTAATAAACTAAACTCAGGAAATGGACAGTGTCAAAACCAAAGAGTGTGTGTGTTTGTGTGTGTGTGTGTGTAGTTAGCTGAAGTGTGTGTTACCAAGCGAAGGAACGAGGCAGTCCGTGGGGCAGGCAGGTGGTCCAGGGCAGGAGAGGAGTGACAAGGTCCGTGTCCGGGCGAGGGTCAAGGATCGAGGAAGGCAGTCCAAAATCCACAGGGGGAAATCAACGGAAGAATCACCTAGGACAAAACTCGTGAGGGCAGGTACACCATTGAGAAACTAAGCTCTCGCCAGGATCCTTGGGTCCACTGGTCCTTTATACAGCTCCCTCTCATCAGGTCCAGGTGCTTTGATTGCTGATTGTCCACAGCCTTGCCGGCATGTGGGCGTGACGCGGCAGTGGGCGCGTCCCGAGGCGCGGCAAGCAGAGCGCAAAGATGAGGGAGCATTGGAATGCGCCCTGGCCGTGAGATTTACCTTCAATACACTCCACACTAACATATCCACTATGGCTAATAATTGTTTTATAGCACAGGCGTCAAACTCAAGGCCCGGAACCAAATCTGGCCCGCCACAGTATTTTATGTGGCCCGCGAAAGCCTGGAAATAATATACATTAACAAAATGCTTGATCTTTTCTTACTAAATATATTTGTTCTTTCCCTTTTGACAATAAAAATCATGTACCGCATGCAATTGCTTATCTTTTAAAGTTCAATATTATCAAAATCTAAATATTATATTATCATGTATTCCAAAAATATTTTCTGTTAAAATAAAGATAAATATCTGCTTGAATCATGATTTCAAAACAAATTATCAATCAAATTGTAGACTGTAAAATTGACAATAGATTTTCCGGTTAAATTCCGCCGACGGATTTTTTTTACCGTAAAATCAACTTTGGTACTGTTTTTTTCCCCATATAGAGTAAGACAAGAAAACATTAAACAAACATAAAAAAACATTAAAACAAATTTTTCCGTAAAAAAAACAACTGGCAGCTCTGTTGCTTGAATTTTACCACTAAAAAACAGTGGTATTGTTTCTCCATTTATTCCATTTTTTATATGCCGTAAAAAACTGCTTTTACTGTCAAATTCTGGTGACTGAGCTGCCAGTTTTAAGGTAAAATTTAAATATTTTTTTGCAGCTTATGTAAAAAAATATATTGTTAATGAATTATTGTCAGGTTTAAGCACCGAACTATCAAACAGAACAAGAAGCAAGGAATCAAGCAGAGACTGATTTTAAATTTGCTCATGAGGAGAACGCATGGAGCTGCACACTCAGTTAGTCTCCCACCACACTCTGAGGTACAGCCCCCGCAGCCCCCATTTTATTCAGGAGTTCCCTAGTTACATCGCTGAGGCTGCTTCTAAAGGATTTCCGTCTTGTTCGCTTTTAAGTTTAGAAAGTTGACATGATTTCATGTCCTCAAGACCATTTAAAAGTGATTTTAAACATGTGTCACTTTTCTTTTTTTAAAGGGACATAGATTTGTGTCTCATCCGCATAAAGATGATGTGATATATTATGTTTTTTAAAAATGTGTTGAATGGGCAGGATGTACACTGAAAACAGGATTGGTCCTAAATTGAACCCTGAGGGACACCACAGGACAAGGCAGCATTGGCCCAAGCCCAATCATCAATTTGGATTTTAAAAGTTCTGTTTGTCAGATATGACCTTGTGAACGTCTCTCTGCTGTGAGGGTTCTCCTGAGTCCGATAGATCTTTCGTGGTTCGAGCCAGTCCTTTATTGACATGCACAAGTCTAGTTTGCTTTTCACAGTATATTTGAGGAATTTTCAGTCCGGCGTGTCTCTGCTTTCTGGCTCTGTGCGTGTGTCTCTCTCTTTCTCTCTCTCCAACGCCCAACAACGTGTCTCGTTCCGGCTGCTGCTAATAAGGGCGACAGGTGATTAGTAGGGATGTCCGATAATATCGGCCTGCCGATATTATCGGCCGATAAATGCGTTAAAATGTAATATTATCGGTATCGGTTTTTTTATTATCTGTATCGTTGTTGTTTTTTGTTGTTGTTGTTGTTGTTTTTTAATTAAATCAACATAAAAACACAAGATACACTTACAATTAGTGCACCAACCCAAAAAACCTCCCTCCCCCCATTTCTTTCTGTTATCAATATTCTGGTTCCTACATTATATATCAATATATATCAATACAGTCTGCAAGGGATACAGTCCGTAAGCACACATGATTGTGCGTGCTGCTGCTCCACTAATAGTACTAACCTTTAACACTTAATTTTACTCATTTTCATTCATTACTAGTTTCTATGTAACTGTTTTTATATTGTTTTACTTTCTTTTTTATTCAAGAAAATGTTTTTAATTTAGTTATCTTATTTTATTATTTTTTTTAA
This sequence comes from Entelurus aequoreus, assembly GCF_033978785.1. Classification (NCBI taxonomy): domain Eukaryota; kingdom Metazoa; phylum Chordata; class Actinopteri; order Syngnathiformes; family Syngnathidae; genus Entelurus; species Entelurus aequoreus. The sequence goes on from NC_084736.1 coordinate 5,194,202, forward strand.
AAAGTACCTTATCTTCACCATACATGGTTGTCCAAATTAGGCATAATAATGTGTTAATTCCACGACTGCATATATCGGTTGATATCGGTATCGGTTGATATCGGTATCGGTAATTAAAGAGTTGGACAATATCGGAATATCGGATAAAAAAGCCATTATCGGACATCCCTAGGGATTAGATAACAAGCCCCAGCTGGGCAATCTACTCACCTGCCGCTGGCTTTGTGGCCGGTCCTTACACACCCCGCTCCGCGGCAGGCCCGCAGACCACGCCCCCCTCCACGGACCTGAACCATTTCAAGGTTTAAACCCACACGTTGTTACTAATGAGAGTTGTGTGGAATGCAGCAGTTACATCTAGAATAATTAAAATGGCAGCATCGCCAGAATCGGTGGATATTAAAAAGGTCGTTAAAAACCCTTAAAAGTGCAGATTCAGTGCTATGAAAGGCTTTAAAACCGGATTAAAAACATCAAGAATAGCGTGTAAATCAAAATAAGACTAATTGTACATAGCCCCTGTTTTGTATTGACTTTGTTGTTTGTATAATTGTACATTGTTTTGTATTTTGTCAGCAATAATATTACACATGTTATTTTTAGAAGCTTGCATAGCATTTATAATAATTTTAATGAGTTGATTTCTGGTGTGCAGCTGTTGCATAGTGTTGCTTTATCAGCAATAATGTTGTTGTCAGTATTTCAAAAATGTCTTTGCCTGCTCTTGGATATGAAAATGCTGCTCAAGCCTTGTTATGACTGCTCTCTACCAGCAGGAGGCGCTGCAACCCCTTCACACATCACAGCAGATAACAACTAGTGTCTGTGTGTGTGTGTGTGTGTGTGTGTGTGTGTGTGTGTGTGTGTGTGTGTGTGTGTGTG
>NC_084736.1:5200083-5207583 GCF_033978785.1 Entelurus aequoreus
GGGACAAGTAGTAGAAAATGGATGGCTGGATGGAGATAGTCAACATTTTTACTGCTTTTATGGACACAAGTGTAAGTCAAATCTATTATTTGCTGCTATCAGTGTTAAAAAAAAGTGATTCTGTCAGAAGGTCGACTCACCGTTTTGTTATTTTTTGGCTTTTCCTGTGTTTAGAATCACTTCCGATTCCGGTGCTCTTGTTTTGTCGGTGTTTCCTGTTTGGTCCCTGTGTTTTGCAGCGCCTTTGACTTTCTGTTGCATGTCCTGCTAGCACACCTGTTCCTTGTTTAATTTACTTGTAGTTAGTTCCACCCGAGTCTCTCCTTCAGGGTTGGATCGTTCTTGCTCTTCCTTTCCAGACCAACGCCTCCTTTTGTAAGTAATAAATTGTCTTTTTTACTCGCATTTCCGCCCGCCGTTAACCCTTCACCAATGCTTGCTCGTACTGCTTTCAGAAGGCTTCTGTTTACTAATAAACTCCATGTAGGACAACACTTGTACTAGAAAAAGTCGTAATAAGTTTTGGCAACAAATGAATACAAACATTGAAAAGGAACAATATCTTTGGTGGATGTTTTCGCTGCCAATATTCATGTTTCTACACTTATTAGAAAATGGATGGATGGATGGATGCTTTTTGTGTGTTTAAAAAGTTTTTTATAATCGCTTCTCTTTTTTTTATTTTTATTTTTATTATTTTTTTCGATTTCGCTTCATGTTTTTACGATATGGGTGAGGGCGGACCTACGTCACTTCCGCCTACCAATCCCCTAGCAACCGGGAATTCGTTGAAAACAAAGCAGCTCACAGCGAACGCAGCATTGACAGAAAAAGCTTTTAACGAGCGTTGTGGCTTGGAAGTCGGCGTTAAATCCTTCATTTACGCATTTGTACTTATTCGCATATCGTGTGAAAAAACGAAAATGTATTATTTGCGTCAGACTCGTCTCAGTGAACTTTAAAGCTTCTCATGCTTAGCTTAGCTTGCTAGTTAGCTTAGCCTGCGCGCTACTAAGAAAGAGACGCGGAAGTTATCAACAACAAGATCAAGTGTTAGTGTATAAAATATTGAGAGATTTGAGGGCTACATGTATTGAATGGCAACATGAAAATTATAGGGTTTATTGGTTTTTAAAAACCCAACTGTTAAGTGCAAATTTAAACGAAACCGGTTTTCAAAAATAGCTAGCTAGGCTATATACTATATAGTATATTACTTACTTAAATTAATCCTCTTCTTCCCGGATGGGAAATAAGGCTTCGACGACTCGACGCCATTCATCTCGCTGCTGTGCTCGTCTCTGTGCCTCGCCCCATGTAAGCTTCATCTCTTTCAGCCCCCCTTCAAATGTTCTTCGCCAGGTGTTCTTTGGCCGCCCTGGCTTACGTTTTCCCGGTGGTGTCCATCTTAACGCTGCCTTTGGTATCCTCTCGTTGTCCGGTTTTCGAAAATAGCTAGCTAGGCTATAGACTATTTAGTATATACCGCATGTTATTTTTGTACAACAACTTCAGCTGTCGAACTTTATAAGGTACAAATTCAACAAGTACAACATTAGCACGGACATATAGCCAAGTTGTGGTTAAGAAGGTGGATTTTTGTTCCTTATATTTACCAGAAACGAAGTGATCCGAACACACGACCCGGGACTTTGGGGGACTCCAGTGAGAACCGTCCTCGTTTTCCCGCTGTAAAGCTGCGAGCAATTTGTCTCGTCTCTGTGGGCTTTTATCACGCTTTGGCAGAACAAAATACAACCGTTGTTTTCCGTGTTTCCAGTTGTGGTTAGCACAACCAAAAACAACACAGTTTTTCGGCATTTTGGAGGCAGAATGACGGGTTTAACCAGCGTAGGTCGACAGGTTAAAGAGTAATGGCAACGGTTTGTTTTCAACGCCAGTCTGGTTGCTATGGCTCGAAGAACCCGTATGTAGCTCAGTTGCCCGGATGTCGGCCCTCACCCATTAAAATAATGGCGGTGTTTCATCGCGAGGGGCGGGGCTTATGACAAATGTGCCCGGAAGCAGTTTTACCGTACTGTAAACACACCGTAGAAGAAGAAAGGAGGACCGATGGCAAGTAAACAAAGTGTAAAAATTGTAAGATATATTCCTGTTAACTTAGCCATTCTTTGATTTAGAAGCTACATAAAATAACAACTGATCTTAGTTCATGCACATAATAAATATTAGTCAAGATTTTGGGTGTATTCATTCAAGAGAGTTACATATATGATGATGAAGTACATATATTGCACTGTTTACTTGTTAAAGTATCCTTTAAAAAAAGCTCAAATCAACCCCAAACAACATATTGGTGATTTAAAATATTTTAATATATCTCTATTCTAGTAATGTATGCACAGATAAGATGTGTCACTTTTTGGCAACCAAGAATATACATCCCAACACTTTTTATTAATATTTATTATGTGCTTCAACAAATAACAGTTAATGTTGTATGTAGCTTAAACAATAGTTTTTAGCACATCAACATCGGATCTACAATCTCTATATAAATGACATTTGTAAAGTTACAAAGAACTTAAAGTTAGTGTTATTTGCAGATGATACAACTGTGTTTTGTTCAGGAGAGAACACATAGAAGATAATACAAATAACAGAAAAAATGAACACATTAAAAAGATGGTTTGACAAAAACAGACTATCTTTGAATCTCAGTAAAACTAACATAATGCTATTTGGTAACAGTAGAAGAGAAAGTCAAATACAAATACATGGAGTAGACATTGAAAGGGTAAAAGAAAACACATTTTTGGGTGTAATAATAGATGATAAAATGAACTGGAAATCTCATGTAAAAATATACAACACAAAGTAGCAAGAAACACGTCAGTAATGAATAAAGCAAAATATGTTCTGGACCAAAAATTACTCAATATTCTCTACTGCTCACTAGTGTTACATATCTGAGTTATTGTGTAGAAATATGGGAAATAACTACAAAAGTACACTTCATTCACTAACGGTGTTACAAAAAAGATGAGTTATAATAATACATAATGTTGGATATAGAGAACATACAAACACTTTATTTATTAAATCACAAATATTGAAATTCAACGATTTGGTGCATTTGCAAACATGTAAAATGATGTAAAATATAACCTGCTAGCCAACAATGTACAACAATTCTTCTCAACTAAAGAGGAGAAATATAACCTTAGAGGAAAATCTCATTTAAAACATTTGTATGCTCGTACAACACTTAAAACCTTTAGCATATCAGTATGTGGAATTAAATGATGGAATGGATTAAGCAAATAAATCCAACAAAGCATACGATTCACTTTAAGAGACTGTTCACACTACAAGTGTTCACAAAGTACACACAACAAGAATTATGACTTTGGCAAAAATTATATACATGTATATAGAGATGTACTGTAATAATGAAGTAAATAATGAAGATTAAAAACCAAGTACAACCAAAAAATATTAAAAAATTAACTAAAGTCAGTATTTTTCTCACAATGTGGCAACTTTTCTCTTATAAAATCGGGAAACATTTCTCATACTCTTTATGTTTCTGTAATATTGCAATATTTTCTCGTAAAATTATAACTTTTTTTAGGTAAAATTATTACTTTTTAAATGCAAAATGGTGACATTTGTCATAAAATTCTGACTTGTATCACAACATTGCCAATTTTTTTTGGTGGTTCTTGCAAAATAGTGACACTTTTTGAGTAAAATTATGACTCTTGTCATAATTTTGCCAAGTAAAATTCTGATTATTATATTGCCAAAATTCTAAAGTTTTCTTAAAAAAATTGTGAATTTTTTAGAGTAAAATGACGACTCTTTTCATAAAATTACCAGCATTTTAAGCTTTCCCTGTAAAATTGCGACTGCTATTGAGTAACATTCCAACTTTTATCACAACACTGCCAACATTATAAGTTTTTCTTGTGAAATTGTGAGATTTCAACAATCTTGTTTATATTTGCATAGTATGTATATATTATTAATGTTTATTTATTTATGTTTATTTATATATTTATGTTTTATTTATATATCTAGAAAGGCTGGTCCTAAAGAAGTAGGCATTTTTCTCAGGTCTCAAGAAGGTAACAAATAAATGTGTGGGTGTGTGTGTGTGTGTGTGTGTGTGTGTGTGTGTGTGTGTGTGTGTGTGTGTGTGTGTGTGTGTGTGTGTGTGTGTGTGTGTGTGTGTGTGTGTGTGTGTGTGTGTGTGTGTGTGTGTGTGTGTGTGTGTGTGTGTGTGTGTGTGTGTGTGTGTGTGTGTGTGTGTGTGTGTGTGTGTGTGTGTGTGTGTGTGTGTGTGTGTGTGTGTGTGTGTGTGTGTGTGTGTGTGTGTGTGTGTGTGTGTGTGTGTGTGTGTGCAGAGAGAGAGGTAGAGAGAGAGTCCTTCCTTCCTCTTCATCCTATGTGAGGCTGCAAAAGCGGGGCGAGGAGACGAACTCAACCAGCCAGGACATTTTCAAACAAAACTTCATTTTTATTTATTTTTTGCTGTCATGCGCACTTGCAACTTGGGTGTTGTTGACGTTTTCACCTCCGAGCGGGACGATGCTTTTATTCGGATGATGATGCGCTGTCGTGCACAATCCAACCAGCGCTCGTTCCATCTGTGAGGATCCAACCCAGCCTTTTTATTTTTTCATTTTTATTTGTTACTTTCCTTGCCTTTTTAAAACCTTGTTTTTTTCCCCTCTTGACGCTAGCAGGCTGCTATTAATTTTTCATTCGTATGCATCCGCACGAAGGTGGCAGCAGAGAGGAGGAGGAGGAGGAGGAGGAGCAGCGTGCAAATAAGCGGCATGAATGAATGAATGCATGAATAAGACACGCAGCCAGCATCCGACATAAAGCATCACTGGACGAGAAGGAGGTAGGACACAAACATGCATTGTTTTGATGCTATAATATTCATGCTTATGCATGTTATCTACATGTCGAATGGCCCTCAACATCGTCGGGAAACAATGTGTGTCAATAAAGCACTTCGAGGTATTTTAATTTTGACAGAAAAAAATATTTTATGCAACTGCGGTTTTACTTAACTCAATATAATGTGTTACAAGAAACTACTCAAAGTATTTTGAATACAAGCCTATTTAAATACATCTAAAACAGCTGAACTTTGATATATGCTTGCCATCTTGACTTCTGAGTCCAAAGCAAGTGTTTTTGTCATCTGAGAGCATTTGTGACTGCAGTGCGGCTCATATAAACATATTTCGATGCCCAGGGGCCGTACTTATCAAGCTTCTTAGAGGGCCATTTTACACTTAAGTCCTGAGAATTTGCGAAATTTAGTCCTACTCTCAAACTTAAGAATAAAAGCTTTTTATCAACGTTCTTAAGTCTAAGAATCACTCCTACTCTCCACGATATTTAAGAGACCTTCAGAGGTGTCTTAAGTGGTTAGGAGTTGCCAGCAGGGGATGGCACTGAGGCGAGAGAGACGTGCGCGAACATTCAGGGAGCGGAACGATGTTTTGTTTTTTTTGATGACGAGCAGCTGATCAAACGGTATCGTTTAGACAGAGCGGATATTATTTTTGTCACAGATTTAATACTTTTCGATTCCTTGTTGATTTCTGCATGTGTCTGCAGTGGGCTAGTATATATAGAGCCACCCACACCAGTTTCAAATTAGTTGCCTAATTAATGAATTGGAAAGAAAATGTTATGACAGTAGCGTATGTGTGTGGCCGTGAGGTGAGTGACGTCAGTGAGTGTGTGGGCGAGAGAAGAGAGGGAGCGGTAGCGTGAGTGCCGGCGGGGACTAGTTTGTTTTGTATTATTTTGTAGTTTATTGTCAAAATATACACTCCCATTGTCCACTTAAATATTTCCAAGATATTTCTTTATTCTTAGACGAGGGATTGCCTTCCGTGATTGGTCATTTCTTTGGACACAGAAATGACGTCACCTAAAATTCCGTTTACATAGTAATGTCGTAATTCAGCTCCGAGTGTGACACTTAAGATTCAGTCCTACACTTCGCTGAAAGTGTGAGTAAGACGCTTGATAACTAACTTTTAAGTGCAGCTTTCAGCGAAGAATTTATTTACTCTTAAGTCAACTCTTAGCAGACTTCTTAGGAGTAATTCTAAGAAGCTTGATAAGTACGGCCCCTGATGTACAACATCTCTCTGCCTTTTAACAATATTACTTCCTAGCAATGAAGTTAGCGCCCACATACCTGAAGTAGAGCTCTTCTCTCTTTCGCCACAGAAGATTGTGGATTGCTGCTCTTGTACATCATTCGGCATATCTTTGTGACCAGGCTGTCGAGGGTGATTGTTTTTTAACTTTGTAAAGCACTTTGCCTTGCATTTCTTTTATGTATGAAAAAGCGCCTTATACAAACCCCGTTTCCATATGAGTTGGGAAATTGTGTTAGATGTAAATATAAACGGAATACAATGATTTGCAAATCATTTTCAAGCCATATTCAGTTGAATATGCTACAAAGACAACATATTTGATGTTAAAACTCATAAACTTTATTTTCTTTTTGCAGATAATAATTAACTTTAGAATGTCATGGCTGCAACACGTGCCAAAGTAGTTGGGAAAGGGCATGTTCACCACTGTGTTACATGGCCTTTCCTTTTAACAACACTCAGTAAAGGTTTGGGAACTGAGGAGACACATTTTTGAAGCTTCTCAGGTGGAATTCTTTCCCATTCTTGCTTGATGTACAGCTTAAGTTGTTCAACAGTCCGGGGGTCTCCCTTCTGCTATTTTAGGCTTCATAATGCACCACACATTTTCAATGTCTGGACTACAGGCAGGCCAGTCTAGTACCCGCACTCTTTTACTATGAAGCCACGTTGATGGCTTGGCATTGTCTTGCTGAAATAAGCAGGGGCGTCCATGGTAACGTTGCTTGGATGGCAACATATGTTGCTCCAAAACCTGTATGTACCTTTCAGCATTACAGATGTGTAAGTCACCCATGTCTTGGGCACTAATGCACCCCCATACCATCACACATGCTGCCTTTTACACTTTGCGCCTAGAACAATCCGGATGGTTCTTTTCCTTTTTGGTCAGGAGGACACGACGTCCACAGTTTCCAAAAACAATTTGAAATGTGGACTCGTCAGACCACAGAACACTTTTCCACTTTGTATCAGTCCATCTTAGATGAGCTCAGGCCCAGCGAAGCCGACGGCGTTTCTGGGTGTTGTTGATAAACAATTTTTTCCTTGCGTAGGAGAGTTTTAACTTGCACTTACAGATGTAGCGACCAACTGTAGTTACTGACAGTGGGTTTTTGAAGTGTTCCTGAGCCCATATGGTGATATCCTTTACACACTGATGTGGCTTGTTGATGCAGTACAGCCTGAGGGATGGAAGGTGACGGGCTTAGCTGCTTACGTGCAGTGATTTCTCCACATTCTCTGAACCCTTTGATGATATTACGGAGCGTAGATGGTGAAATCCCTAAATTCCTTGCAATAGCTGGTTGAGAAAGGTTTTTCTTAAACTGTTCAACAA
>NC_084736.1:5212583-5220083 GCF_033978785.1 Entelurus aequoreus
GCGCAGATAAAGAGCGGAGAAAAGGCTGTCACCATCGCCATGGCGCTGGCCAATTACACGCGAGGGCGGGTCCAGGCGGGGGACATCATCTCGTCGGTGCGACTGATGGAGCAGCTGCCTGACATCCTGGACGCCCAGCTGCAGTCCCTCAGGCCCAGCAACAAGGACTCGTTGGCACGCACCTACAACAAGGTGCACACACCCGCATCACCCTCCACTCCTTTTTCTTTGTCTTTTAATCCCCCGTCTTGTTTTTTTTTTGTCTTCAGTTGCAGAAGCGAGAGCGCTACTGTCGGGCCTACATCCAGGTAGATGTTCTCTTCTTTTTATTATCCGCCACACCGCAAAAAGTCAGTGTTCAAAAACAAGAAAAATAAAAAATACAAAAATGAGGGGTATTTTATTTGAAGTAAGCAAAATTATCCGCCAATAGAACAAGAAAATTTGGCTTGTCAAGACTTTCCAAAATAAGTAAAATTAGCTAACCTCAATGAACCCAAAAATAGCTTAAAATAAGTATATTCTCACTAATAACAAGTGTACTACTATATGAGTACGTATTTTCTATTGTTTCATTGAAAATAAAACAGCAAAGTCCATTTGGCTGTCATCTGTTTTAATTTTTATTTAATTATTTCATGCTATAAGTAAGAAATAATAAAAATAATACATTTTATTTACATTGAGTAAACAACCTCAAAGTGCTACAGCGTATTAAAAAAAATAAAATAAGAAGATAATAAAAAATAAATAAAAATAAAACTAGAATAGCCAAATAGCTAAAACTAGTATGCATACATCTAAAAAAAAAAGGCTTTTTTAAAAATAAGGGTTTTTAAGCCTTTTTTAAAAGCATCCACAGTCTGTGGTGCCCTCAGGTGGTCAGGGAGAGCGTTCCACAGACTGGGAGCGGCGGAGCAGAAATGATGACTTTAAAAAAGTAGTTTTCTACTTGTGAGTGTACTACTACACTGCAAAAAGTCAGGTTCAAAAACAACAATAAAAATTACAAAAATGAGGGGTATTTTATTTGAACTAAGCAGAATTATCTGCCAATAGAACAAGAAAATTTGGCTTGTCAAGACTTTCCAAAATAAGTAAAATTAGCTAACCTCAATGAACCCAAAAATAGCTTAAAATAAGTATATTCTCACTAATAACAAGTGTACTACTATATGAGTACGTATTTTCTATTGTTTCATTGAAAATAAAACAGCAAAGTCCATTTGGCTGTCATCTGTTTTAATTTTTATTTAATTATTTCATGCTATAAGTAAGAAATAATAAAAATAATACATTTTATTTACATTGAGTAAACAACCTCAAAGTGCTACAGCGTATTAAAAAAAAAAAAATAAGAAGATAATAAAAAATAAATAAAAATAAAACTAGAATAGCCAAATAGCTAAAACTAGTATGCATACATCTAAAAAAAAAAAAGGCTTTTTTAAAAATAAGGGTTTTTAAGCCTTTTTTAAAAGCATCCACAGTCTGTGGTGCCCTCAGGTGGTCAGGGAGAGCGTTCCACAGACTGGGAGCGGCGGAGCAGAAATGATGACTTTAAAAAAGTAGTTTTCTACTTGTGAGTGTACTACTACACTGCAAAAAGTCAGGTTCAAAAACAACAATAAAAATTACAAAAATGAGGGGTATTTTATTTGAACTAAGCAGAATTATCTGCCAATAGAACAAGAAAATTTGGCTTGTCAAGACTTTCCAAAACAAGTCAAATTAGCTAACCTCAATGAACCCAAAAATAGCTTAAAATAAGTATATTCTCACTAATAACAAGTGTACTACTATATGAGTACGTATTTTCTATTGTTTCATTGAAAATAAAACAGCAAAGTCCATTTGGCTGTCATCTGTTTTAATTATTATTTAATTATTTCATGCTATAAGTAAGAAATAATAAAAATACATTTTATTTACATTGAGTAAATAACCTCAAAGTGCTACAGCGTATTAAAAAAAATGAAATAAGAAGATAATAAAAATAAATAAAAAATAAAACTAGAATAGCCAAACAGCTAAAACTAGTATGCATACATCTAAAAAAAAAAGGCTTTTTTAAAAAGAAGGGTTTTTAAGCCTTTTTTAAAAGCATCCACAGTCTGTGGTGCCCTCAGGTGGTCAGGGAGAGCGTTCCACAGACTGGGAGCAGCGGAGCAGAAATGATTACTTTAAAAAAGTAGTTTTCTACTTGTGAGTGTACTACTACACTGCAAAAAGTCAGGTTCAAAAACAAGAATAAAAAATACAAAAATGAGGGGTATTTTATTTGAACTAAGCAGAATTATCTGCCAATAGAACAAGAAAATTTGGCTTGTCAAGACTTTCCAAAACAAGTAAAATTAGCTAACCTCAATAAACACAAAAATACCTTAAAATAAGTACATTCTCACTAATAACAAGTGTACTACTATATGAGTACGTATTTTCTATTGTTTCATTGAAAATAAAACAGCAAAGTCCATTTGGCTGTCATCTGTTTTAATTATTATTTAATTATTTCATGCTATAAATAAGAAATAATAATAATACATTTTATTTACATTCAGTAACAACCTCAAAGTGCTACAGCGTATTAAAAAAAAAAAAAAAAAAAGATAATAAAAAACAAATAAAAATAAAACTAGAACAGCCAAATAGCTCAAACTAGTATGCATACATCTAAAAAAAAAAAAGGCTTTTTTAAAAATAAGGGTTTTTAAGCCTTTTTCAAAAGCATCCACAGTCTGTGGTGCCCTCAGGTGGCCAGGGAGAGCATTCCACAGACTGGGAGCGGCGGAGCAGAAATGATTGCTTTAAAAAAGTAGTTTTCTACTTGTGAGTGTACTACTACACTGCAAAAAGTCAGGTTCAAAAACAAGAATAAAAAATACAAAAATGAGGGGTATTTTATTTGAACTAAGCAGAATTATCTGCCAATAGAACAAGAAAATTTGGCTTGTCAAGACTTTCCAAAACAAGTAAAATTAGCTAACCTCAATAAACACAAAAATACCTTAAAATAAGTACATTCTCACTAATAACAAGTGTACTACTATATGAGTACGTATTTTCTATTGTTTCATTGAAAATAAAACAGCAAAGTCCATTTGGCTGTCATCTGTTTTAATTATTATTTAATTATTTCATGCTATAAATAAGAAATAATAATAATACATTTTATTTACATTCAGTAACAACCTCAAAGTGCTACAGCGTATTAAAAAAAAAAAAAAAAAAAGATAATAAAAAATAAATAAAAATAAAACTAGAACAGCCAAATAGCTAAAACTAGTATGCATACATCTAAAAAAAAAAAAGGCTTTTTTAAAAATAAGGGTTTTTAAGCCTTTTTCAAAAGCATCCACAGTCTGTGGTGCCCTCAGGTGGCCAGGGAGAGCGTTCCACAGACTGGGAGCGGCGGAGCAGAAATGATTGCTTTAAAAAAGTAGTTTTCTACTTGTGAGTGTACTACTACACTGCAAAAAGTCAGGTTCAAAAACAAGAATAAAAAATACAAAAATGAGGGGTATTTTATTTGAACTAAGCAGAATTATCTGCCAATAGAACAAGAAAATTTGGCTTGTCAAGACTTTCCAAAACAAGTCAAATTAGCTAACCTAAATGAACCCAAAAATACCTTAAAATAAGTACATTCTCACTAATAACAAGTGTACTACTATATGAGTACCTATTTTCTATTGTTTCATTGAAAATAAAACCGCAAAGTCCATTTGGCTGTCATCTGTTTTAATTATTATTTAATTATTTCATGCTATAAATAAGAAATAATAATAATACATTTTATTTACATTGAGTAAACAACCTCAAAGTGCTACAGCGTATTAAAAAAAAAAAAAAAAGAAGATAATAAAAAAATTAATAAAACTAGAATAGCCAAATAGCTAAAACTAGTATGCATACATCTAAAAAAAAAGGCTTTTTTTTAAAAAGAAGGGTTTTTAAGCCTTTTTTAAAAGCATCCACAGTCTGTGATGCCCTCAGGTGGTCAGGGAGAGCGTTCCACAGACTGGGAGCGGCGGAGCAGAAATGATGACTTTAAAAAAGTAGTTTTCTACTTGTGAGTGTACTACTACACTGCAAAAAGTCAGGTTCAAAAACAAGAATAAAAAATACAAAAATGAGGGGTATTTTATTTGAACTAAGCAGAATTATCTGCCAATAGAACAAGAAAATTTGGCTTGTCAAGACTTTCCAAAACAAGTAAAATTAGCTAACCTCAATGAACCCAAAAATACCTTAAAATAAGTATATTGTCACTAATAACAAGTGTACTACTATATGAGTACCTATTTTCTATTGTTTCATTGAAAATAAAACAGCAAAGTCCATTTGGCTGTCATCTGTTTTAATTATTATTTAATAATTTCATGCTATAAGTAAGAAATAATAATAATAATAGATTTTATTTGTAAAAAGCACTTTACATTGAGTAAACAACCTCAAAGTGCTACAGCGTATTAAAAAAAATTAAATAAAAAATAAATAAAAATAAAAACTAGAACAGCCAAATAGCTAATACTAGTATGCATATATCAAAAAAAAAAAAAAGGCTTTTTTAAAAAGAAGGGTTTTTAAGCCTTTTTTAAAAGCATCCACAGTGCCCTCAGGTGGTCAGGGAGAGCGTTCCACAGACTGGGAGCGGCGGAGCAGAAATGATGACTTTAAAAAAGTAGTTTTCTACTTGTGAGTGTTAATGACACAGCTTTGCAACAGTTGATATTCTAGTTTCAAGCATGTTTTACTCAATATAGCTCATCAACAAGCTGTAATATCTTACTGAGATCATTTAGGACCAAAACACTTAAAACAAGTAAAACACTCTAACATAAAAATCTGCTTAGTGAGAAGAATTATATTATCAGACAGAAAATAAGCAAATATCAGCCTTATTTGAGATATTTCATCTTACGTAGAGTTTGCAGTAAATGCCTCTGAGACGTGCGAGAACTGGAGGGGGAAGTCGATCCTCCAGGAAGACTTGCTTTGTGGAGGACATTTTTTAATTTTGTATTGCTCGTCACCTGGAATTTGTAGCTGGCGATGAAGAGCTGTGCAATATATGGACACAAGACATAATAACACACCTCACAAGCAATCATCCACTGCCAAGATGTTGTTGTTTTTTAGTGGGAAATTTTTTTTTCTCGATTTAATATTCATTCCCCTCTCTGGTCGTTACGTCATTGTAGCCTTTTATCTCTCTGCATTGTTCCTTTCTGTCTGACGTTTTACTTTGTAGTTCTTTGAATCATCACAACAATAAATGTGTGAGACTACAACAACCTGGATGCATAACAATATGTTTGTATAGTAGGCTTCTACGGTGTACCGGTACTAGTATAGTAGCGCGGTACTAATCAATCAAAAACGGTACTATACTTGAAAAGTACCGGTTCCCGGGCATGACGGCACGTCGTCACGTCATGACATTGCTAATTTACGAGCAGAGGAGCATGTTCGGCAGCGCACACACACTGGACTCTTACACTATTATGTTAGATCCACTATGGACTGGACTCTCACTATTATGCTAGATCCACTTGACGTCCATTGCACCGGTCAATTGATGAAAGTCTTGAATATGACTCCACACTGCATGATGGAAGTGCTAACACACACACATGTCTGCCCCCTGCTGGTGGCAGGCAGTGGTGCAGACGGTGGACAACCTCCTCTAGGCCGAGGCGCTGGACTCCTGGCAGGACATGAACAGCACGGAGCAGGCGCACACCGCCACCATGCTGGTGGACATCCTGGAGAAAGGCGCCTTCCTGCTGGCCAACAACATGCAAGGCGGCCGCTTCTCCGACCGAGCGCCCAACATCGGTGAGTTGGCCGCCGTGCAAGGAAACACGTGCTAATCATGTGCTAAACACGTGCTAACCATGTGCTAACCACGTGCTAAACACGTGCTAACCATGTGCTAAACACGTGCTAACCATGTGCTAAACACGTGCTAACCACGTGCTAAACACGTGCTAACCATGTGCTAAACACATGCTAACCATGTGCTAAACACATGCTAACCATGTGCTAATCATGTGCTAAACACGTGCTAACCACGTGCTAAACACGTGCTAACCACGTGCTAAACACGTGCTAACCATGTGCTAAACACGTGCTAACCACGTGCTAACCATGTGCTAAACACATGCTAACCATGTGCTAAACACGTGCTAACCATGTGCTAAACACGTGCTAACCACGTGCTAAACACGTGCTAACCATGTGCTAAACACGTGCTAACCATGTGCTAAACACGTGCTAACCATGTGCTAAACACGTGCTAACCATGTGCTAAACACGTGCTAAAGCAGGGTCTTTGCAACCTTTTTTGGAGCCGAGGCACATTTCTTTCACTGACACAGTCCAGCAGAAAATGTTAAAAATTTAAACTCAATAGTCTATATTGACAATGTAAAGTGGTTCTCATCAAATACTTGACACAATGTTGGATATGACTTCAAATTACATCGTGTGTTGCCTTCATTATAACACTTATATAAGACTTTTAAAGTCATTTTGATAGTAGGCTAATATAACTAATATAGACACTTAGATCATGTGTTGCCTTCATTATGACACTTATACAAGACTTTTAAAGTCATTTGATAGTAGGCTAATATAGACACTTACATCATGTGTTGTCTTCATTATAACACTTATATACGACTTTTAAAGTCATTTTGATAGTCATCATCATCGGCAGTCACTCGTAGTCGAGTATGACTGTCCTCAGAATGGATGGGTTCCCATTCGGGAGGACGCCTGCGCGTGACGTCTTTTAGCGTGGGGAGACTGATGCGCCTGCAGCCACCACACGGTCCTTGGCAGAGAGGGGCCTTGATCCAGTGGCATGGATCCATGACGACTGGAGACCACCCTCTGTTGCAGCCTTCATCCGCCTTCAGTGCCGTTGTGACATGCAGTGTCATCCTCCGCCACTTCCACCGTTGAGGTCTTTGAAATGCTATTCAACCCATAGCTGGGACCCTGACAGGTACTACCACCCCGGGTCAGAGTGGACCTGGGAGCAATGATGACTGAGGGGTAACTCCACCTTCCCCAAAACTCCAGAACTCCCGAACTGAAGCCTTATCACCGGATGCAGTTTTGAGTCATACCCAGGACCGCATTTTGATAGTAGGCTAACAGACACTTACATAATGTGTTTCCTTCATTATAACACTTATATAAGACTTTTAAAGTCATTTTGATAGTAGGCTAATATAGCTAATATAGACACTTACATCATGTGTTGCCTTCATTATAACACTTATATAAGACTTTTAAAGTCATTTTGATAGTAGGCTAATATAGACACTTACATCATGTGTTGTCTTCATTATAACACTTATATAAGACTTTTAAAGTCATTTTGATAGTAGGCTAATATAGCTAATATAGACACTTACATCATGTATTGCCTTCATTATAACACTTATATAAGACTTTTAAAGTCATTTTGATAGTAGGCTAATATAG
>NC_084736.1:5240083-5297583 GCF_033978785.1 Entelurus aequoreus
TTGTTCTCCTCCTCGTCCACACTGCTGCACGCACAACAACAACATGAAGGTACAACAACAACATGAAGGTATAACAACAACATGAAGGTACAGCAACAACATGAAGGTACAACAACAACAACATGAAGGTACAACAACAACAACATGAAGGTACAACAACAAGATGAAGGTACAACAACAACAACAACAACAACATGAAGGTACAGCAACAACATGAAGGTACAACAACAACAACATGAAGGTACAACAACAAGATGAAGGTACAACAACAACAACAACATGAAGGTACAACAACAACAACATGAAGGTACAACAACAAGATGAAGGTACAACAACAACAACATGAAGGTACAACAACAAGATGAAGGTACAACAACAACAACATGAAGGTACAGCAACAACATGAAGGTACAACAACAACAACATGAAGGTACAACAACAAGATGAAGGTACAACAACAACAACATGAAGGTACAACAACAACAACATGAAGGTACAACAACAACATGTAGGTACAAAAACAACAACATGAAGGTACAACAACAACATGAAGGTACAACAACAACAACATGAAGGTACAACAACAACAAGATGAAGGTACAACAACAACATGAAGGTACAACAACAACAAGATGAAGGTACAACAACAACATGAAGGTACAACAACAACAAGATGAAGGTACAACAACAACATGAAGGTACAACAACAACAAGATGAAGGTACAACAACAACATGAAGGTACAACAACAACAAGATGAAGGTACAACAACAACAAGATGAAGGTACAACAACAACAACAAGATGAAGGTAGAAGAAGACGTGGTGAACCTACGTCAGGAAGTCTCTGACGTCTTCCACAGTGAGCTCGCCCGTGGAGTCCAGGGTGAGATCAGCACAGCTGAGGGGAGAGTCCAGGGGCGTGTCTAGGATGGGGGAGGACAAGGAGCTGGGGGACGTCTCTGTCGGTCCTGACACACCAATAACATGTGTTAGCTTAGCTTGATGATATTAAACATAGGGCTGGGCCCATACTCCACAAGTCATTTAACAGATGATAAATCAATCATTTTTAAAGTGAGGATAAATGTGCATGTGCATGCTTCTTTAGCGCCTAGCACATTGCTAGGCGCTAAAGAAGCATGCACATGCACACCCCCTGGAAACAACACTCCACAGTCCACATGAATGTGTGTGACGACAACAACACTCCACATGAATGTTGAGTAAAATGACGACTTTTATTATAATACTGCCAAAATTCAAAGTTTTTCTTGTGAAATTGTGACCTTTTTCTTGTTAAATTCCAACTAATTTTTCACAACACGCTTTTTTATATTTGCATAGTATGTATATATTATTAATGTTGTAAATACACATCTTTATATATCTAGAAAGGCTGGTCCTAAAGAGGGAGGAATTTTTTTTTAGGTCTCAAGAAGGTAACAAATACAAGAATGTGTGTGAGTGAGTGAGTGAGTGAGTGAGTGAGTGAGTGAGTGAGTGAGTGTGTGTGTGTGTGTGTGTGTGTGTGGGTGGGTGTTGTACCTACCTTCAGCTTGTCCCAGCTGGTTCTTGTGGGTTCCGTTGGCGTGTGGCAGAAGGGTCATTCCGTGGCTAAAGAGACACACACACACTTTACTTCTCTGATAAATGCAGATGTTCTACAGCAGGGGTCACCAACCTTTTTGAACCAAGAGCTACTTCTTGGGTGCTGATTAATGCGAAGGGCTACCAGTTTGATACACACTTCAATAAATTGCCAGAAATAGCCAATTTGCTCAATTTACCTTTAACTCTATGTTATTATTAATAATTAATGATATTTGCATTTACTTGAACGGTTTAAAAGAGGAGAAAACACGACAAAAATGACAATTAAATTTTGAAACATAGTTTATCTTCAATTTCGACTCTTTAAAATTCAAAATTCAACCGAAAAAAAGAAGAGAAAAACTAGCTAATTTGAATCTTTTTGAAAAAATTAAAAAAATAATTTATGGAACATCATTAGTAATTTTTCCTGATTAAGATTAATTTTAGATGTTTTAAATAGGTTAAAATCCAATCTACACTTTGTTAGAATATATAACAAATTGGACCAAGCTATATTTCTAACAAAGACAAATCATTATTTCTTCTAGATTTTACAGAACAAAAATTTTAAAAGAAATTCAAAAGACTTTGAAATAAGATTTAAATTTGATTCTACAGATTTTCTAGATTTGCCAGAATATTTTTTTTAAATTTTAATCATAATAAGTTTGAAGAAATATTTCACAAATATTCTTCGTCAAAAAAACAGAAGCTAAAATGAAAAATTTAATTAAAATGTATTTATTATTCTTTACAATAAAAAAGATACATTTACTTGAACATTGATTTAAATTGTCAGGAAAGAAGAGGAAGGAATTTAAAAGGTAAAAAGGTATATGTGTTTAAAAATCCTAAAATCATTTTTAAGGTTGTATTTTTTCTCTAAAATTGTCTTTCTGAAAGTTATAAGAAGCAAAGTAAAAAAATTAATGAATTTATTTAAACAAGTGAAGACCAAGTCTTTAAAATATTTTCTTGGATTTTCAAATTCTATTTGAGTTTTGTCTCTCTTAGAATTAAAAATGTTGGGCAAAGTGAGACCAGCTTGCTAGTAAATAAATACAATTTAAAAAATAGAGGCAGCTCACTGGTAAGTGCTGCTATTTGAGCTATTTTTAGAACAGGCCAGCGGGCTACTCATCTGGTCCTTACGGGCTACCTGGTGCCCGCGGGCACCGCGTTGGTGACCCCTGATCTAGACACTTCTACGTGGCGTTCACCAACCACAATGTTTGCATCCACCAGGACAATTCCAGTCCAATATGGACAACCTCTTTATTAGCAGAGTTAGACAAGGTGTGAATCACCTGCACGCCATCAGTCTGTCCACGCCGACACAGCAGAGAGCTTGAGTGAGGACCTTCGCCGACAAAGAGAACCTCTCGTACTCTGAAGGAGAAACCAGGTAGAAGCCTACGCACACGCACACGCACACACACACACACACACACACACACACACACACACACACACACACACACACACACACACACACACACACACACACACACACACACACACACACACATTATCATTTGGAATAGTTGTTGATCATGACTTATGGGGACCACACTTTCTACTGGTTGTGGAGGCATAACAAAAATGGTGTAAAATGTCCACTGCCCAGTTAGCTCATACACGACTTTAAATGTCTGCATTGATGAAGTCATGTACTGATCATTCTTACTGGGGACCCTGGGGAAAAAAGAGTTAATATGGTTCATGGGGACCAAATTTAAATAATTTTGCAGAATACAGCACTACAGCTGTCCTCTTATAGGAAGTTTCACCACTTAAATGTTCAAGCAAATCCTGCATCTTCTGTGACATGACTGAAAACTGCTATTTAGCAGTAATGCAGTTGTCTGCAACTCCAACTACCATATATAGAAGGATGGAACATTCTGAATGTGAATAATACTTTAAGGCAGACCTGGGCATTCTGCGGCCCGCGGGCCACATCCGGCCCTTTGTGCGTCCCTGTCCGGCCCGCGTGAGGCCAATTATAAATTACAAAATACATTTTAAAAAGTATCTATGTCGAGTGTGCAATACAACGGTGCTGCTTTTGTTTTGAAAAGTGTTATTTGCATTACTTCCGTGTGGACGTATGCTCGTGTGCGTGATTGTGAACAGCTGCAATCACAAATTACAAAATAAAGTTGAAAAAACATCTATGTCGTGCGCGCAAGACAACTGTGCTGCTTTTATTTTGAAAAGTGTTATTTATGGGCGTGTGTCCATGTGTAACCTGTGAGTGAAGGTGCACATGCAGCGACAAGTGATGCACGGTTTACACCCGAGACGCTAAAAAGAGAAAAGTTGATGAGGAATGGCGTGTTTTCAACAAGACATGGACTGCCAAGCAACGTTCCCTCTAAGGTGCGTGCCTGCGCAATTGCGCACTGCTCAAGCGTCCGCTGCGCGCAGCAAATATATGCCGCGCACCAAATCAAATCCCATCTGAATTCTAAACAAAATAAACACATTTATTCTATGTAATTTTGCAATGCAACTTTGAGTGACAGTGACAACAAGCGGCCCTAACGGTGTTCGTCAACACCGTTCAATTGAACACCGTTCAATTATTGTAACGTCTATCGAGATGCTTCGAGGCCAGGAATTATATCGATCACTTTATTGAGCAAAACTGTTTATATTCGGACATAACCACACCAAAAACACGAATAAAACACTTCTATCTCGAAAAACTAGTCATTTTCTGCCGTACAAACCAGGCCAAAACCAACTTGTCATCTGTCACCAACACGCATAGCACTAAACCACTGGTGCGTTTATGGCCACACAAAAAGTCGGACAACTCAAACACCACACAAAGTTACACTATGACTCCTCAGTCATACGTGTGCTTAGTTTACTGTCATTTATTATTAATGTTAATTAATTTATATTAGTCATGGAATGCTGTTACACACACTATGTTGAAGTATTACTATTATTATTAATTATTATTATTATTATTATTTATCTTACAGTATACATCAAAAATAATATTGAGCAAAATTTAATTGAAATATTGTCGATGTGGCCCTCCAGCAGTGCTCGGGTTGCTCATGCGGCCCCCCGTAAAAATTAATTGCCCACCCCTGCTTTAAGGTAATAATGTTTTATAATCATGCTGTATGAAAATGTCATCCTAAGGAACACTAAACCAGATTTTGTTTTTGGAAAAATATATTAGTATTAACTAAGGATGGATACCAGACAGAATAACAGTACTTTTAATGCCAGGATAACAAATACATTTTCTCTTTTACCAACATTTGAAACACGTAAACAAAGTAAGCCAAATTTCCCTGTTGTGGGATCAATAAAGGATTATCTTATCTTACCTTAAACCACAGAAATAAAATACAAACTCATTTAAACTTTTATTTTTACTTGTTATTTTTAACAACATTGAACGTAAAGAACATAAGAAAACTGTTCTACTCAACCAGTCTTGCTGATTATCTCTTAATCTACTATTTTAAAAATCACTTAGGCATCTTCAGAATGGACCTGACTATCATTTAAAAAGGTTTCCCTTTACGGGACCTGTTTTTTTTTGTCCCCATACCGTCAGAGGTCCTCTAAAGGTGACTGTGTAAACAGAGCGATGTCCCCATTAAGTAAGCATTGCGCGCACACACACACACACACACACACACACACACACACACACACACACACACACACACACACACACACACACACACACACACACACACACACACACACACACACACACACACACACACACACACACACAATAGGCTTTCAAATCTTTATCCAGTATTTATTGCAGCCTCTTGCCATAATATTATATATATATATATATATATATATATATATATATATATATATATATATATATATATATATATATATATATATATATATATATATATATATATATATATATATATATATTAGGGGTGTGGGAAAAAATCAATTCGAATTCGAATCGCGATTCTCACGTTGTGCGATTCAGAATCGATTCACATTTTGTAAAAATCCTTTTTTTTTTTTATATATATATATATATATATTTTTTTTTTTTAATTAATCAATCCAACAAAACAATACACAGCAATACCATAACAATGCAATCCAATTCCAAAAGCAAACCCGAGCCAGCAACACTCAGAACTGCAATAAACAGAGAGACACAAACACCACACAGAACAAACCAAAAGTAGTGAAAAATATCGTTTTTGAATCGAGAATCGCGCTGAATTGAAAAAATCTATATATAATTGATTCGATTCAGAATCGATTCTTGGGGTCACGATTCGATTCAAAATCGATTTTTTTTTTCCAATTCAACACGATTCTCGATTCAAAAACAATTTTTTATTTAAAAAAAAAATGAAAACAATACACAACAATACCATAGTAATGCAATACAATTTCAAAACCAAACCCAATTTTGGAGTTCTGAACTTGTGATTTCTTGCAGTGTTAAGTGGTAATATGTCACATTTGTCTCAATTGACTTTATTCCCTGATAAACAGCCATATTCAGTGATGACATTATTGATATAGTGTAGAGAGGAGTTACCATGTGACAGGTAGAGAATTATGTCGGCACAATACATTGATAATTTATTATACTGAGAGCCAATATTTATACCATATTATTTTCACTTCTTATTTTTGCAGCTAAGGGTTCAATAACCAAATTAAATAATAATCCAGATGCAGGACATCCCTGTTTTACTCCTCTTTTTAACGAAAAAGGTTCTGAAATATGATTATGGGTTTTGACTGATGCCATAAGCCTTGTATAAAGCATCTTAATCCATTGTATCAAATTATCTCCAAATCCAAATTTACGTAATGTGCAAAACATAAATGAGCAGTTTATGCGGTGGAATGTCTTCTCCGCATCAACACTACATACTGCTGTGGGATAAGGGAGACTTCTAGCATAGTAAATAACATTCAACAATTTCCTTGTATTGTCTGAAGATTGTCGACCTTCCATGAAGCCAGTTTGGTCAGTAGGAATTCATTTTCCTATTACATTTGATAATCGTGTGGCTAAGATTGTTGCCAAGATTCAAAAGGATTGTCTATTGATGGAATACATAGATGTCAGCAGGATCTACCCCAGTCTGCTGACATGCAAGCACAGTGGTAGATTTTTGTAAAAAGCTTTTATAATTGTAAAGGACAATGTTTTATCAACTGATTGCAATAATGTACATTTGTTTGAACTATTAAATGAAGCAAAAATATGACTTATTTTACCTTTGTGAAAATATTGGACACAGTGTGTTGTCAAGCTTATGAGATGTGATGCAAGTGTAAGCCACTGTCACACTATTGTTCTTTTTTATTTTTATAAATGTCTAATGATAATGTCAATGAGGGATTTTTAATCACTGCTATGTTGAAATTGTAACTAATATTGATACTGTTGTTGATAATATTCATTTTTGTTTTACTAATTTTGGTTTGTTCTGTGTGGTGTTTGTGTCTCTCTGTTTATTGCACTTCTGAGTGTTGCTGGCTCGGGTTTGCTTTTGGAATTGGATTGCATTGTTATGGTATTGCTGTGTATTGTTTTGTTGTATTGAGTAACAAAAAAATAAATAAATAAAATAAAAATAAATAAAAAAATCGACTTTTGAAAAATGAGAATCGATACTGAATCGTACAACGTGAGAATGGCAATTTGAATTCAAATTGATTTTTTCCCACACCCCTAATATATATATATATATATATACACTGTGTGTGTATATATATATATCACAATGTATTATTTGCTATGTAAATTATAATAAAAACATTTACAAAGACTCCTAATTTGGCGTAACATCCATCCATTTTCTACCGCTTGTCCCTCTTGGGGTCGCAACATGTGGTCGTTTCCACTTGGGTTATTTTCTCTAAATGATTATTAATCCACTTGCTAAATTACTTGTTACTTTCTGTTGTAACATGTTTAGTTTAGTTGATCATTTCTTCGGCCAGTGGTCAACAAAATAAACAAACAGTTTTTACGTTCATAAATTGGCAATCTTACAGACCGAAAGGCTGAAGTTGAGCACTTATTTGGCCTAACCCTACATAAACAATCTCAAATACTAGATGAGCTTCATATAAATATGACATTTTCTTTACACAACATAAACACTGTTCAATTATATACACAGTAAAGACATGTGAAATATCCCTGGACACGTGTTAGTTAAACATTTGTACCAATTATATACTATACTATGTGGGCTCTGTACCGAGGATGTCGTTGTGGCTTGTACAGCCCTTTGAGACACTTGTGATTTAGGGCTATATAAATAAACATTGATTGATTGATTGATTGATTGATATACAAACACTTATACTTCCATTATTATATACCGTATTTTTCGGACTATACGTCGCAGTTTTTTTCATAGTTTGACCGGGGGTGCGACTTATACTCAGGAGCGACTTATGTGTGAAATGATTAACACATTAGCGTAAAATATCAAATAATATTATTGATCTCATTCACGTAAGAGACTAGACGTATAAGATTTCATGGGATTTAGCGATTAGGAGTGACAGATTGTTTGGTAAACGTATAGCATGTTCTATATGTCAGTGTTTCCCACACATTCATTTATTTGTGGCGGCCTGCCACGGAAGAGTTACGTCCGCCACAAATAAAAAAATAAAAAAATAAAAATAAAAAATTTTTTTTTTTTTTTTGTTTGTTTGTTTTTTTTGGTCCTGTCCAGCTTCTCAGGCAAATCATATAGTAGATGTAGATGCCCATATAGGCTGTTCACATTTACTTTACAAAAGAGAAGTGTAGGATACTTCTCTTGTTGCCTTATTTGTATTTGACCACTACTGTTTTCTGTTTATTTGTTACTGACTGCGGCAGGACACCTCTGCCTCTGTTTCACTTTATGTTGCTGGTAAATAATATGGTTGTAGTAGTAGGCTAAAGTTAAATTATTTAGTATGCACTAATTAAAGGGGGCAGAGCTTTAAGAGACATTTTAGCTTTTATATTTTATAAGATATATTTTTTGTAAGAACCACAATTAATAAATATATTTCAGTGAATAACTTATTGTTCAAATCTGTATATAAATATGTACATAAAGTGTTGTAATTATATTGTAAAATGGATGGATGGATGGACGTTTAAAACAAAACTGTTATTATTAATTAGTAAGTATACATTTTTTGAGCCTTTTTAGAGAAAATCATATCATTGTAGTAATTTATGCAAATTACTTGACGATGTCATGGTGACCACGCCCATAGCCACGCCCCCACCGCCACAGGTATCTTGGCAGTTTATGGGAAACACTATATGTTATAGTTATTTGAATGACTCTTACCATAATATGTTACGTTAACATACCAGGCACGTTGTCAGTTGGTTATTTATGCCTCATATAACGTACACTTATTCAGCGTGTTGTTCACTATTCTTTAGACATTTTAAATTGCCTTTCAAATGTCTATTCTTGTTGTTGGCTTTTATCTAATAAATTTCCCCCAAAAATGCGACTTATACTCCAGTGCGACTTATATATGTTTTTTTCCTTCTTTATTATGCATTTTCGGCCGGTGCGACTTATACTCCGAAAAATCCGGTATATGCCACATTTATAAATAATCATCAACATGCACACTCAGGACATAACCACGGTATTAAAAGCTGTAAATTGACATGATTGATATCATACATGGCGAGCCTAGTTGACAAATATTGTTCTTTCCGTGGCTGCTCACCTTGTCCATTCTTGGTGAAGACGCACGACGCGATGCCACTGATGTCCTCCTTACGAATGCAGTCGTAGCGTACCTAAAACACAACAAGTATGCTCGGTCTGTGGTTTACATAAGTGAATATAACCAGAGGGGTTTACATAAGTGTATAACCAGAGGGGTTTACATGAGTGTATAACCAGAGGGGTTTACATGAGTGTATAACCAGAGGGGTTTACATAAGTGTATAACCAGAGGGGTTTACATGAGTGTATAACCAGAGGGGTTTACATGAGTGTATAACCAGAGGGGTTTACATGAGTGTATAACCAGAGGGGTTTACATAAGTGTATAACCAGAGGGGTTTACATGAGTGTATAACCAGAGGGGTTTACATGAGTGTATAACCAGAGGGGTTTACATGAGTGTATAACCAGAGGGGTTTACATGAGTGTATAACCAGAGGGGTTTACATGAGTGTATAACCAGAGGGGTTTACATGAGTGTATAACCAGAGGGGTTTACATGAGTGTATAACCAGAGGGGTTTACATGAGTGTATAACCAGAGGGGTTTACATAAGTGTATAACCAGAGGGGTTTACATGAGTGTATAACCAGAGGGGTTTACATGAGTGTATAACCAGAGGGGTTTACATGAGTGTATAACCAGAGGGGTTTACATAAGTGTATAACCAGAGGGGTTTACATGAGTGTATAACCAGAGGGGTTTACATGAGTGTATAACCAGAGGGGTTTACATGAGTGTATAACCAGAGGGGTTTACATAAGTGTATAACCAGAGGGGTTTACATAAGTGTATAACCAGAGGGGTTTACATGAGTGTATAACCAGAGGGGTTTACATGAGTGTATAACCAGAGGGGTTTACATGAGTGTATAACCAGAGGGGTTTACATAAGTGTATAACCAGAGGGGTTTACATGAGTGTATAACCAGAGGGGTTTACATAAGTGTATAACCAGAGGGGTTTACATGAGTGTATAACCAGAGGGGTTTACATAAGTGTATAACCAGAGGGGTTTACATAAGTGTATAACCAGAGGGGTTTACATAAGTGTATAACCAGAGGGGTTTACATGAGTGTATAACCAGAGGGGTTTACATAAGTGTATAACCAGAGGGGTTTACATGAGTGTATAACCAGAGGGGTTTACATGAGTGTATAACCAGAGGGGTTTACATGAGTGTATAACCAGAGGGGTTTACATAAGTGTATAACCAGAGGGGTTTACATAAGTGTATAACCAGAGGGGTTTACATGAGTGTATAACCAGAGGGGTTTACATGAGTGTATAACCAGAGGGGTTTACATAAGTGTATAACCAGAGGGGTTTACATGAGTGTATAACCAGAGGGGTTTACATGAGTGTATAACCAGAGGGGTTTACATGAGTGTATAACCAGAGGGGTTTACATAAGTGTATAACCAGAGGGGTTTACATAAGTGTATAACCAGAGGGGTTTACATGAGTGTATAACCAGAGGGGTTTACATAAGTGTATAACCAGAGGGGTTTACATGAGTGTATAACCAGAGGGGTTTATATAAGTGTATAACCAGAAGGGTTTACATGAGTGTATAACCAGAGGGGTTTACATAAGTGTATAACCAGAGGGGTTTACATGAGTGTATAACCAGAGGGGTTTACATAAGTGTATAACCAGAGGGGTTTACATGAGTGTATAACCAGAGGGGTTTACATGAGTGTATAACCAGAGGGGTTTACATGAGTGTATAACCAGAGGGGTTTACATGAGTGTATAACCAGAGGGGTTTACATGAGTGTATAACCAGAGGGGTTTACATAAGTGTATAACCAGAGGGGTTTACATAAGTGTATAACCAGAGGGGTTTACATGAGTGTATAACCAGAGGGGTTTACATAAGTGTATAACCAGAGGGGTTTACATGAGTGTATAACCAGAGGGGTTTATATAAGTGTATAACCAGAAGGGTTTACATGAGTGTATAACCAGAGGGGTTTACATAAGTGTATAACCAGAGGGGTTTACATGAGTGTATAACCAGAGGGGTTTACATAAGTGTATAACCAGAGGGGTTTACATGAGTGTATAACCAGAGGGGTTTACATGAGTGTATAACCAGAGGGGTTTACATGAGTGTATAACCGTGTCAAAAACCAATGATAGTAACAGCTGTGGCTGTAGGAAACCTCTTGATTAGGGATGAGAATTGAAAATTGTTCAAAACCGGTTCCCATCGTATCGAATCGCTCGCCATTTTTCCCCCAAACGATTACCTTATCTGTCCCTCCGCGTGGGATGACGCCATTACGTGACGTGCGTGGCGAAGTCCGATCACAAAAAGATTGAAGCGGCGCGACTTGTAAGTTGTAGAAATGATTGGAAACTCAAGACAGCCATGACATTATGTTTGTGAGGAGGCGTGGCCTGCGGACCTGCAGCGAGGCGGGGCGCGCCGGGATGGGCGACAGGTGCGTAGATGGCCCACCTGGGTGCAGTTGTCTCATCACCTCTCACTGTATAAAAGGGCAGCAGCCGAGAAGGACGGGGCTGGAGAAGCTGGAGAAGTTGGAGTGAGTGGCGAAGAGAGAACCCGACCCCAAGCACGAGCGGAAGCGAGACGGAGAGCGAGACGGAGACGCAAGCGGCAAGCTGAAAAGCAACCCAAAGAGCGCGACCGTAACCGGA
Source organism: Entelurus aequoreus (assembly GCF_033978785.1). Classification (NCBI taxonomy): domain Eukaryota; kingdom Metazoa; phylum Chordata; class Actinopteri; order Syngnathiformes; family Syngnathidae; genus Entelurus; species Entelurus aequoreus. The sequence continues at coordinate 5,252,093 of NC_084736.1, forward strand.
GACGAGCAAGGTGGAAAAGCGACCGGAAGAGCGAGACAGGCAGAAGAGGTGAGTGCTGAAAAGCGACCCGACCAAAGCTGAGTTTATTGAAAAATAAAGAAAGTCACAAAACTGTCAAGCCGTCATGTCCCTCCTTGGTGGTCAGATGAACCTGGAGGGAAGAGTCCTTCCACAATGTTCTTTACAAGTGTATGTAAACTTTTGACCACGACTGTATATGAATTATAGATGCATCAATAATTGATTTTTAATTGAATCGTAGCTCCTGAAAGGTAATCAAATAGTGAGGTGCCCAAAGATTCCACCTCTAATACTAATACACCCTTTGTTCTCTTTTTATTCCAAATAAGAATCGACGAGAGAACCGTGAAGGAACCAAATCTTTAAGCAGAATCGGAAGTGGAAAATCTTATCAATTCCCATCCCGACTCCTTTCTTTCCCTCATTAACCACAAAAAAACGGCATTGGAAGTATGATTTTACAGGTGAGCACCCTACCTGCGGCCTGAGGCCAGGTATGTTGAAGAGGTGCATGTCGCCCATGTTGGTCAGACACACCAAGGTGTGCTCGCTGTAGTCCTCCTGGGCCGTGGAGCTGAAGACCGCCAGAGCCACCTTCCTCACGCGACAGCCCTCGTGAGCCGTCAGCTTGAACTTGGTCTTGGCGCTCACCTTTGGGAGAGAGAACACCTGAAGAGAGAGAGAGAGAAGATGAATCTGAAAGTGGATGTTTATTATTCTTGGACTTTACCTTGAGTTGTTCCTCTGAGGCAATGAGCACAGAATGAGCACTGGACATATCGGGAGCGCTCGCCAGGTCCTGTGAGGCTTCATAAGGGTCCGGTAGTGGTTTAGCGTGTCCGTCCAGGACGCAGATGGACACTACGGGGGCTCGGTGCATCAGCTGAATCTCTTTGCCCAGGACCGCCTCCACGCATGCGCCGCTCTCGCCGCCTACTCCTCGCTCAGGGCCGCGCCCGGAGCCCACGCCTGGCACCTCCAGAGCGTAAGCGTACACGCTGCCCGAGTTGGTGCCTGCCCAGAGAGTGGGTCCGTGGTGTGTGCCTGGGACAGACACGCACAAAAGTGACTTGTTATTTGTTGCTTTTCTGTCTTGCCTCTGGGTGAGGGCGGTCACATTTTTCCCGCTCCCTTCTTCTCCCTGCTTGCTCTCTTTGTTTTGTCTTGTCTACACTTTTTTGAAGCTTCTTTCTTTGCGCTGTCCTCCAAATCTAAACATCAGACATGGAAATTATCAGCTGGACTCTCGACTCAATTGACAAAATCTTTTCGACGAGGAAAAGAGGTTCTGGGGAGCCTGGTTGCCCTGATGGAACCATTGCTGCGGGGTACGTGAGAGATTCCTGGGATAGATGGAGAATCATGTGCCTCTCAGTCCTTTCCATCGAGGACGTGGAAGACATCTACCTATTTGGAACCGTGATCGAGGGGCACCTGCTGATTGGGCTGGGCATTGCTCTGGTGTATCGTCAAATTCGTAAGACGATGGCAGTCACTCAAGGGGCCCAAAGGCTGTTCGTCGCAATGGAAGGATTGGGCCGGGCTGTGGGATCACAGTCTGGGGCGATTTCTGAACTGAATCGCAAGATGGATCACATCATGGAAAAGCTGGTTGAAAGGAAAAAATTGGATGAGGGCCAGCATGGACGAATAGAACAGACACGCCATTGTAATGTCTGCTCGCGGAAAAACAAAAAATCCTAATCCACGATTTGACTCCCTTGAATGGCCTTGACGCAGGAGCAGGCTGTTCTGAAAACATCCCCCGAGGACACCTCAATGATGGACGCTTTTGACCTCCCTCTCTCCTCAACGACACCTGGAGTCAAACTTTTGCTTGCATGCAGAACGGCCCCAGGCCTATGAACACTACATCAACACACCCAAGACAATGGGCATATACACACACACACACCCTCCCCCACCCCACGCCTTCACCACCGCCTGATTCCCCTTCAGGGTGATGGATGTCTGGCAGCGCTTCCTAGCAGCAGTCGACCCCCAGGGCCCCAACTCCCCGCCCCTCTGTTGCGAGTTGTCGTGATTAAGGCAAGGCAACTTTATTTGTATAGCGCTTTTCATACACAAGGCAGACTCAAAGTGCTTCACAGACAACAAAGTGAAATGAAAGAAAATAAAAGCAAAATTAAAATGCAGACAATAAAAATAAAAACAGTGCAGACGTTAAAAGATTAAAAGATTTAGCTGAAAGCTAAGGTGAACATAAAAGTCTTCAGTCTAGTTTTAAAAGTAGTGAGAGTTGGGGAGAGTCTGACATCTTCAGGAAGTTTATTCCAGCTATTTGTTGCATAGTGACTGAATGATGCTCTCCCTTGATTTGAGTTTACTCTTGGAACCGCTAACAGATTGGTCTCAGAAGATCTTAAATGTAACGTGTTTATGTGTGCATGGCATGGAGGTTTTTTCCCACTCCAGACTAGGCCCCCTTAGGAGCCCAGTCTAGATTGTATTTTTTTACTCATCTTCTTCCCCAGCGTTTTACCTTTTTCCCACCTTTTACAGGGCGCCTCGTGGCGACCCATCAGCGTTCCTGTTCTGTAACCCTGTACACTGTTTGTTTGTCTAATCTTGAACGGGTTTGTGGTAAAAACAAATATTCCTGGCGGGACTTGTGGTACTCGAACCTGGGTAGGTATTTTGAAAATTTTTGGGACTTTTGCCGACTTTTCTACCCGCCTTCCCGTGGGACTTTGCTGGGCGCGTTTTGGACATTTTGGGCATCCCGGCCGGCGGCGGGACTTGCGCGGCCGGCGGCGGGACTTGTGGTACTCGAACCTGGGTAGGTATTTTGAACATTTTTGGGACTTTTGCCAACTTTTCTCACTTTTCTACCCGCCTTCCTGTGGGACTTGGCTGGGCGGGTTTTGGACATTGTGGGCATCCCGGCCGGCGGCGGGACTTGCACGGCCGGCGGCGGGACTTGCGACACTCGAACCTGGTTAGGTATTTTAAAAATTTTGGGGACTTTTGCCGACTTTTCTCCCCGCCTTCCCGTGGGACTTTGCTGGGCGCGTTTTGGACATTTTGGGCATCCTTGCCGGCGGCGGGACTTGTGGTACTCGAACCTGGGTAAGTATTTTGAACATTTTTGGGACTTTTGCCGACTTTTCTCAGTTTTCTACTCGCCTTCCTGTGGGACTTTGCTGGGCACATTTTGGACATTTTGGGCATCCCGGCCGGCGACGGGACTTGTGGCACTCGAACCTGGTTAGGTATTTTGAACAATTTGGGGACTTTTGCTGACTTTTCTCCCCGCCTTCCCGTGGGACTTTGCTGGGCGCGTTTTGGACATTTTGGGCATCCCGGCCGGCGGCGGGACTTGCGCGGCCGGCGGCGGGACTTGTGGCACTCGAACCTGGGTAGGTATTTTGAACAATTTGGGGGCTTTTGCTGACTTTTCTCCCCGCCTTCCCGTGGGACTTTGCTGGGTGAGTTTTGGACATTTTGGGCATCCCGTGTACTTGTGCAATGACAATTAAGACCTACCTACCTACCTAAAATAGGTCCTTAACGTTAGCGCTTATAATAACGATACCGCTAATAGATGGTTCATATTCAGGTCACTTAAAGTAAATGGAGTATTGTTGGCGGTTTTTGGATGTTTTTATAATTGGGTTTTATGGTCATATTAAGACACTGACGTCTTGATTTCATGGCTCCCACGGGCTCCATTGTAAGCAGACTTTTGTTTATTTACAAGTTAGAACTCATAAAAAAAGACATGTGGTCTTGTCTCTCCCAAGGAATTGTGAATTATAGGCAAAATTTGCCAAAAAAGTGCAGTTCCCCTATAAATATGATGAAACAAAAGAGATGTACATAATGTGTTATCCAGTGTTTTAGGCATTTAAAACCAATTTTCATAATATTTGCTGGGTTGTTGATTATAAAGACCTTTGTATGTCAAGTATATCACATTAACAGCTGTGGTTTTGAAACTACACTCAAGTGGATAGAGATCATTTAGTGTTTGTGTGGACATAGCCTTTAATAACATACCATCCCGTAGGAAGGTGTCAGCGAAGCAGAGGCATCGAACAACTCCCGACAAGGAGTCGTCGGCTGACCGTGGCTCAATTCTCCGCTGGATGGGAGCCACGTCCTCTTGCTCAGCTAAGGCAGCGTTGGCCTCCTGGACCTTGACAGCAAGGACACATGGAAGTCACAAAACAAAGAGTCACCAGATTCATCATTCCCAAACAGACCTTGCTGGTGGGCGTAGTGATGGGGCGTTTCTTCCCAGACACTCTGCTCTTACGGATACGCCTGAAGCTCTGCCGTAAAGATTTTTTTAAGGATTTGACTCTGGACAGGGGACCCTCCATAGCGAGGGAGTCATTAGGGTGCAGGGTACATCTGGAGGGAACATGAAGTGGTTAGCACAATGTTTCGTGTAAATGTGCATTTTTTCCACGTCGTACCTGGCCAATACTGCATTTCTCCTGTGGTAGTCGAAGAGACCAAAGCCATGACTGGTCCCAAAGGCGATGAGGTTCCACTCAGCGTGCAGTGCCACGGCTGTGACCGACGCAGGCGGCATGCATTGCACCAGCACCTGAGGCTGAAAACCCGGCGGAAAGGGGGCAGGTTTGAGGCGCGGATCCAGTCGGTCGTGGCCTTTCCACGTGAAGCCCTCCCGGTCCTGCAGCAGATCAACCACGGAGACATCTACCGTGTGGTCGGAGGACTCGTCGTTCAAACCTAGCACTATCACCTGAGGGAGGAGGGAAAACACGCAGGCTCACTTTGTGATCAAGGCATAGAAAATATGAAATATGTCTATCTTATCTAAACCATTCATCTTTTTTCGCTTATCCGAGGCGGGATCGCGGATAAGCCCAAGTCAGGGCTTCCCTGCAGATCCCAAAGCGTTCCCAGGCCAGCCAGGAGACATAGTCAATTGTCAATTGCACAAGCTGTCTTAGTAGATCACAAGCAACACGCCCACTAATAGTACATGCAATTTCATAGTTTGCACATGCTGTTTAGACCCTGGTATTTGTATCTATGCAACAATAATTATTTGATACCTGTTTGTATTGACTAATGTGGCGTTCTAGACTGCAGTCTTGTTCAATTAAGGACATTTATTACACATGTATAGCTTGTGTGCTATTTAATAGCTGCCCATCATGTTCACCTTTTAGTAAATGACTGAAAGACCAACCTTGTGTTCCTTGTTGGAGGACATTTAACAGGCTGCTTGTATCGGAGCTTGTATAGAATCTTTTACATACAAGCCGATATCGTCCGATACTTGTTTTGTTTGCTGATATCGGACCGGATTGATAAAAGACAATATAATAGATTTGGTACACTGCAAAAACTGAAATCTAAGTAAGATGAAATATCTCAAATAAGGGTGATATTTGCTTATTTTCTGTCTGATAAGATAATTCTTCTCACTAAGCAGATTTTATGTTAGAGTGTTTTACTTGTTTTAAGTGTTTTGCTCCTAAATGATCTCAGTAAGATATTACAGCTTGTTTGCTGAGATTTGATGAGCTATATTGAGTAAAACATGCTTGAAATTAGAATATCAACTGTTCCAAAGCTGTGTCATCAACACTCACAAGTAGAAAACTACTTTTTTAAAGTAATCATTTCTTATTTCAAGCATGAAATAAAAAATCATGACTTTGACACAATTGTGTCTCATAATTAAAACAGATGACAGCCAAATGGACTTTGCTGTTTTATTTTCAATGAAACAATAGAAAACACATACTCATATAGTAGTACAGTTGGCACAGTATAGCAAACTGACAGTTAATATTTAAATATTTGACATTTCTAACAATTTTGAACAGAAATAGTTCATGCACATTCAGATAAATTCTTCAAAATTACAATTAAAAATTTTTTGGCTGCGGGCCAGTCTGTATATATATATATATATATATATATATATATATATATATATATATATATATATATATATATATATATATATATATATATATATTCCTTGCGCACTAATGACTGAAAGAGCACGCACTTGGCGCGATGATGTCATGTTATCCATGGAAAAATGCATTTTTAGACCATATGATTTGCCTGAGCGGCTAGGAGACCCCGAGAGTAACATGCGCTTGCCTTGTTGCCTTTCCATTAAGAACAATAAATTAGTTTTTAGTATAAGTTTGCTGGTTTCAAGAAATGTAATATCATTATGTCAAGATAATGGCACTAGCATTTACTTCATTTAAGAAAATTTTTCAACATATTGAGAAAAAAGGTCTCATATTTGTTTTTTCTACCAAGAAAAGTGCACTTGTTATTAGTGAGAATATACTTATTTTAAGCTATTTTTGGGTTCATTGAGGTTAGCTAAATTGACTTGTTTTGGAAAGTCTTGACAAGCCAAATTTTCTTGTTCTATTGGCAGATAATTTCGCTTAGTTCAAATAAAATACCTCTCATTTTTGTATTGAACACTGACTTTTTGCAGTGTATTATTGTTTTGGGTTGAAAAAAGTAAAAAAAAAATATATATATATATATATATATATATATATATATATATATATATATATATATATATATATATATATATATATATACACATATATATATATATATACATACACTACCGTTCAAAAGTTTGGGGTCACATTGAAATGTCCTTATTTTTGAAGGAAAAGCACTGTACCTTTCCATGAAGATAACTTTAAACTAGTCTTAACTTTAAAGAAATACACTCTATACATTGCTAATGTGCTAAATGACTATTCTAGCTGCAAATGTCTGGTTTTTGGTGCAATATCTACATAGGTGTATAGAGGCCCATTTCCAGCAACTATCACTCCAGTGTTCTAATGGTACAATGTGTTTGCTCATTGGCTCAGAAGGCTAATTGATGATTAGAAAACCCTTGTGCAATCATGTTCACACATCTGAAAACACTTTAGCTCGTTACAGAAGCTACAAAACTGACCTTCCTTTGAGCAGATTGAGTTTCTGGAGCATCACATTTGTGGGGTCAATTAAACGCTCAAAATGGCCAGAAAAAGAGAACTTTCATCTGAAACTCGACAGTCTATTCTTGTTCTTAGAAATGAAGGCTATTCCACAAAATTGTTTGGGTGACCCCAAACTTTTGAACGGTAGTGTATATTCTAAAATGTCTTTGAAAAATTATTGACTTATTTGTCCCGTTTGACACCTACGTAAAAAATATAAAATACTAGATAAAACAAATCATGCACAGTGGAGGAACACAACAAAAATGATGGACAAAATACAGCAACAATTTACTGAAAGGATCAAAAACTGAAGGTTAAATGTTCAACATTCCACTACAGAGGTTTTACATCCACGGAGCACTCATGCGCCGACAGCTAGCCAATTAAATATCATTAATAAGAGTTCCCAATTCTGAAAAATAGATTTTTTTTATGAGGCTTGAACAGTAACATGTGTCCCTAGAGCCGGTTTATGAGCACCAACTTCTCACAGCAGAGGCACTTACACAAATGCATTTGAAGGAAGGTCATGGAGAATGACACAGAGAGCCTCCCTTCTGTGCACTTCAAAACAGGCTTTGCTACGCGTCTTAAAAGAAAGGCCGCTGCCCTGCTAACTAGCCATCTGTCTGCAACAGATCTTATCTTTTTCAGCATTTCTTTGTGCATTTTCATTGTCAAATGTCATTTTATTAAGAGTAAAACATAACATACCTGCCCTGCAGTCCCTGCCACCACCAGCTTGTTGCTGTACTTGCACAGGCTGATCTTCTGGATGCCCAGCCGGGGGTCATCACTGTACGGGTCGAAGCAGCCCACCTAGGCACAGGGAGATATCACATTGTTGAAATATAGACTGTATCAATGCAACACTTTTTACATGAACACTTGTTGTAGCAGGCCAGTCACACTAGAGTGCACATGCAGCTAGATTGTACGTACACAGTTGAGGAGATTGAGGAAATAGTTACAAAAGGAAGGCCACACTACGTCCTTTAACCCCTTAAACGAATAATTATTTAGCCTAAGCCCCGTTTCAGCCTCACTAAACCAGCATTTAAGGTCCCCCTCCTTTTACACGGGTAAGTGCGCCGTGTTGTTCTTGAATCTCCGGCTTTTAGCTTTGTATGAACTCATTGATCGTTTACAAAGTGAATTCGGAGGGGAAGTGACGCCAGAAAGACCGCGTCCCACACAGGAAGTGACATCAGAAAGAACGCGCCACAGCCTCGGAGGTAAACACTGGAAATATGAAGGCGAAACATAGAATAGAATGGACTTCATTGTCATTATATTTGCATACAACGAGACTAAGGACTCCAACTTAAGGTGCGGTTGTGGAAAGAAATATGGAATAAAAATAAATCACACAAGTAGAAATAAAGATAAAAAATAAGAATTGAAATAAACAGACTACTACCCAATAAAAACAATAAGCAATCCTGTACAATATGCAAAACAATATACAAAATACTGTACAATATACAGAACAAAACAAGAGTACCAGAGTAATAAAGTAATAACAATCAGTGTCGGACGTATTGCACTCGAAGGGTAATATTGCACAGTGGGGTATTAGGGTAGGACATTGTATAGGGGTGAATTATTTATTACAAGTTTGAGTTCAAGATGGTGAGAGTCATCCAGACATGCCTGTGTTTCTCCTTCTTCTACATGTACGGACACTTGTGGAAATCACACATGAATACCTTAAGAGAAAGCCATTGCAGCTATCTGGGATACAACACTTCTCAGACGGCAAGAAAACTTTCCAATGTCCGATTGCAGCTATTTGGGATACAACACTTCTCAGACGGCAAGAAAACTTTCCAATGTCCGATTGCAGCTATTTGGGATACAACACTTCTCAGGCGGCAAGAATACTTTCCAATGTCCGATTGCAGCTATTTGGGATACAACACTTCTCAGACGGCAAGAGAACTTTCCAATGTTTGATTGCAATGTCCGATTGCAGCTATTTGGGATACAACACTTCTCAGACGGCAAGAAAACTTTCCAATGTCCGATTGCAGCTATTTGGGATACAACACTTCTCAGACGGCAAGAGAACTTTCCAATGTCCGATTGCAATGTCCGATTGCAGCTATTTGGGATACAACACTTCTCAGACGGCAAGAAAACTTTCCAATGTCCGATTGCAATGTCCGATTGCAGCTATTTGGGATACAACACTTCTCAGACGGCAAGAAAACTTTCCAATGTCCGATTGCAGCTATTTGGGATACAACACTTCTCAGACGGCAAGAAAACTTTCCAATGTCCGATTGCAGCTATTTGGGATACAACACTTCTCAGACGGCAAGAGAACTTTCCAATGTCCGATTGCAGCTATTTGGGATACAACACTTCTCAGACGGCAAGAGAACTTTCCAATGTCCGATTGCAGCTATTTGGGATACAACACTTCTCAGACGGCAAGAGAACTTTCCAATGTCCGATTGCAGCTATTTGGGATACAACACTTCTCAGATGGCAAGAGAACGTTCCAATGTCCGATTGCAGCTATTTGGGATACAACACTTCTCAGACGGCAAGAGAACGTTCCAATGTCCGGGTCAGCTGTGATTCTACTTAGCGAAAAACTTTGTCCATTTGTCGAAGGAGAGACAACGAGAATGTGGGCTTCCCTGGATGTGATAAAAAAAAGGTAGCGCATGCTTTGTATTACCTGGCCGTCGAGGAAAACGGCGAATGGTTTTGGACTGGCAAAGCAGACTGTATCAGTTATTGTCCGCCATGTATGTCGCGGACTCGACGTCTAGGTCCAGAGTATATAAAGTCACCAAAAAGGAATGGACAATGAAGGTGAAGGCAAAAGAGTGAGGAGTGTCCTCACCAGATATCTAGATCTTTAGTTTGATTGATGTCAAATGTTCTTTATCACATTGTTTACGTGTCTAATAAAGATATGATTAATTTATGGTGGCTCAGGTGTGATTCACTACCATAGGGCCCCACAGCACACTGGATTCCAGTTCATTGAAATACCACAACACTGCACTGCAAAAAGTGAAATCTAAGTAAGATGAAATATCTCAAATAAGGGTGATATTTGCTTATTTTCCGTCTGACAAGATAATTCTTCTCACTAAGCAGATTTTATGTTAGAGTGTTTTACTTGTTTTAAGTGTTTTGGTCCTAAATGATCTCAGTAAGATATTACAGCTGAGATTTGATGAGCTATATTGAGTAAAACATGCTTGAAACTAGAATATCAACTGTTGCAAAGCTGTGTCATCAACACTCACAAGTAGAAAACTGCTTTTTCAAAGTAATCATTTCTTATTTCAAGCAGGAAATAAAAAAAAACGTGACTTTGACACAATTGTGTCTCATAATTAAACTGACAGTTAATATTTAAACATTTAACATGTGACATTTCAAAACAATGTTGAACAGAAATAGTTCATGCACATTCAGATGAATTCTTCAAAACTACAATAAAAAATTAAAGCTGCAAGCAGTGTTGGTCGGGTCCGCATTTTGGCAGGTGCTAGTCCTAGGTGTCCCAATACTTTTGTCCAGTGGTAGTCCTGAGTGAGACCTACATAGAGGTTTTTGTTTCGTGTCTCTACGATATTCGTACTGGGAGTTAGAGGAAGTTGTGTCTGTGTCTTTTTCCACAGTGGTTGTTTTCTTTGAAGGCGCGTAAAATCACAGCAGCGAAGCAACTTTAGTGCTGCGGGTCTTTGAAGGCTCGTAAAATCAAAACGGTAGCACGTATCAAAACGGTAGCACGTATCAAAACGCCGTCCACAACTTTTAATCAGAAGGGTTCAATCTCTCTCTTGTAGCAGTTTGAAGCCGAAACGACAAACGCGCTCAGAGGAGATAACGTTTGATGTTTGGTGACCGGTTGTAACAAAAATTTTGTTTTGAAGGAGGAATAGCAAACTTCCTGTTGATTTTTGCCGAAGGATGTCAATCTATGAAATGTAGGTCTAGGTGAGACCTACATAGAGGTATTTGTTTCATGTCTCTAAGACGTTCCTACCGGAAGTTACTAGCAGTTTTGTCTGAGTTTTCCTCTAAAAAGCAGTTTTGTCTCGGTTTTATTCAAAAATTGCGCTAGAGCGCAATTTTGAGCTTTGGGGTTCGGTTTTTTTTTTTAGATCGCAATTTCCAGCAGTCCTGATGTGTGTGAGAATTTTGGTTCGTTTTGAAGTATTTTAAGGGGGTCAAATTACAGCAAAAAGAGGCAAAAATTAGTTTTTTTAGTACAATTTTGTCTTGAAGGGGAAATTGCCAACTTCCTGTTGGTTTTTGCCCAAGGATGTAAAATTATGAAATGTAGGTCTAAGTCTGGCCTACATAGAGGTTTTTGTTTCATGTCTCTACGACCTTTCTAGTGGGAGTTACAGGCAGTGTGTTTTTGTTTTTTTCCTAGGGGGCGCTAGAGCGCAATTTTGATTTTTGGAGTTTGGTTTTTTTATTAACTTGCAATTTTCGCAGGTCCTGATGTGTGTGTCAAATTTGGTGAGTTTTGAAGCATGTTAAGTGGGTCAAATTGCAGCTCGAAGAGGCGGCCGGTATAATAATAATAAACCTTACAATAACAATAGGTTCCTTTGTAACCTGTACAAAGGACTCCCTGTGGGAGTCCTTTATACAGGGTACATGCAGACCCTAAAAATGGCTGTAAATATATATATATATATATATATATATATATATATATATATATATATATATATATATATATATATATATATATATATATATATATATATATATATATATATATATATATATATATATATACACACTATATTCCTTGCTCACTAATTGACTGAAAGAGCACGCACTTGGCGCGATGATGTCATGTTATCGATGGGAAAATGCATTTTTAGACCATATGATTTGCTTGAGCGTTGCCTTTTTGCCTTTCCATTAAGAACAATAAACTAGTTTTTAGTGTAAGTTTGCTGGTTTCAAGAAATGTAATGCCGAGCGCATATCATTATGTCAAGATAATGGCACTAGCATTTACTTCATTTAAGAATATTTTTCAACATATTGAGCAAAGAGGTCTCTTTTTTTTCTACCAAGAAAAGTGCACTTATTAGTGAGAATATACTTATTTTAAGGTATTTTTGGGCTTCATTGAAGCTAGCTAATTTTACTTGTTTTGGAAAGTCTTGACAAGTCAAATGTTCTTGTTCTATTGGCAGATAATTTTGCTTAGTTCAAATAAAATACCCCTCATTTTGGTATTTCTTTTCTTGTTTTTGACCACTGACTTTTTGCAGTGTAGCCCTACTTTATATGGCAAACTCACAAACAATGCTCCCTTTCCTCTCATACATACTCGGGGGGAAAAACACATGCATTAATCTGTCTCAGACTCTTTCTCTCCTTTACTCCCACACACACACACACACACACACACACACACACACACACACACACACACACACACACACACACACACACACACACACACACACACGCACACACACACACACACACACACACGCACACACACACACACGCACACACACACACAATTCCAACAGAATCCCCTGGAAGTAGGAAAAGAACGTGGTCTGGTTTTCATTACTGAGGGGAGAAAAAAGGAAAAGACTCTTCATCCCATATGACAGCCACATTCCTGAACATGCAGAGCAGTTACCGCAGGAGATACGTGTGTTTGCATGTAGGTGTGTCTCGGCCTAGTAAGAGAAAAGGAAAACACAGAAATCTTAAAAACGAACCAAAAACATGCTTCGTAGCTTTAATATGGTCATGAGAAAAGTCCCTCCATTCCCACATGAAAACGACCCAAACAATAATGTCTGAGCCTCCTATTTAAATATTCATCAAGTGACTCCATCTTCCGTCATTTCCCATCAACACCCGTCAGCAAAACCGCACATCGCTCTTGTTTGCTGAAAAAGCTCATTTGCACAGAACGCAGACAGACAGTCTTAGACCAGACTTCCTTCACAATCTACTTCTAATAACAGGAAAAATATGTCCAACCAAGCTGATGGGGAAAATGAGGCCATTGACTCTGTGTGTGTGTGTGTGTGTGTGTGTGTGTGTGTGTGTGTGTTCTTGTATTTCTACCCTTCTTGAGACATGAAGAAGGAAAATTATGACATAAATCATGGTCCCAATAACATTGCATCTAATAGACAATGTCTCATTAGCACCCCTGCTGGTGACATCTATCAACATGAGGGTGGTCCCAAAAAGGAGGGATTTTTCACATTGACTGTGTGTCGCTTTTAAAAGTGCTCCCCCTCTGGTCAACATATGTAAAAACAAGTGTGAAAGAAATTGAAATGTGCCCCCTTTGGCCAAAAAAAGAAAAAAGAAAAAAGAAATAAGTATGTGTATAGAGACATACTGTATAATAATGAAGATTAAAAACCAATTACAAACAAAAAATTCATTTTTATTTTTTTTACTAAAAACATTCTTTCTTACAATGCAGACCTGGGCATTCTGCGGCCCGCGGGCCACATCCGGCCCTTTGTGCGTCCCTGTCCGGCCCGCGTGAGGCCAATCATAAATTACAAAATACATTTAAAAAAGTATCTATGTCGAGTGTGCAATACAACGGTGCTGCTTTTGTTTTGAAAAGCGTTATTTGTATTACTTCCATGCGTGCGTGATTGTGAGTGAATGTGAACAGCTGCAATCACAAATTACAAAATAAAGTTGAAAAAACATCTATGTCGTGCGCGCAATACAACTGTGCTGCTTTTATTTTGAAAAGTGTTATTTATGGGCGTATGTCCGTGTGTAACCTGTGAGTGAAGGTGCACATGCAGCGACAAGTGATGCACGGTTTACACCCGAGACGCTAAAAAGAGAAAAGTTGATGAGGAATGGCGTGTTTTCAACAAGACATGGACTGCCAAGCAACGTTCCCTCTAAGGTGCGCGCCTGCGCAATTGCACACTGCTCAAGCGTCCTCTGCGCACAGCAAATATATGCCGCGCACCAAATCAAATCCCATCTGAATTCTAAACAAAATAAACACATTTATTCTGTGTAATTTTGCAATGCAACTTTGAGTGACAGTGACAACAAGCGGCCCTAACCGTGTTCGTCAACACCGTTCAATTGAACACCGTTCAATTATTGTAACGTCTATCAAGATGCTTCGAGGACAGGAATTATATCGATCACTTTATTGAGCAAAACTGTTTATATTCGGCCATAACCACACCAAAAACATGAGTAAAACACTCCTATCTTGAAAAACTAGTCATTTTCTGCCGTACAAACCAGGCCAAAACCAACTTGTCATCTGTCACCAACACGCATACCACTAAACCACTGGTGCGTTTATGGCCACACAAAAAGTCGGACAACTCAAACACCACACAAAGTTACACTATGACTCCTCAGTCATACGTGTGCTTATTCTACTGTAATTTATTATTAATGTTAATTTATTTATATTAATCATGGAATGCTGTTACTAGAGAAAGTTACAGGAATGCACACTTCATCCTATGCTTACATTTCATTGTGCAACATGAGGATGTTTAAGGGGAACTAAATGTGATCTCTGAAAGGGGTACAAATGATTTCCAAAGCAGTGCTTTTGGTATAAAGTTAAGTTAGGTTAAATGAAAGTATTATTATTTATTATTATTTGTATTATTATTTATCTTACGGTATATATCAAAAATAATATTGAACAAAATTTAATTGAAATATTGTCGATGTGGCCCTCCAGCAGTGCTCGGGTTGCTCATGCGGCCCCCGGTAAAAATTAATTGCCCACCCCTGTTACAATGTGTCGACTTTTTTCTTTTAAAATTGCTAACAATTTCTCATATTCTTTCTGTTTCTCTAATATTGCAATATTTTCTCATAAAATTGTTACTTTTTTATGTAAAAGTATTACTTTTTAATACAAAATGGTGACATTTGTCATGTAAACTTCTGACTTTTATCACAATATTGCCAATTTTTTTGCTGTTCTTATAAAAAAGTGACATTTTTGGAGTAAAATTATGACTTTTGTCATCATTTTGCCAAGTAAAATTCCGATCATTATTATTATATTGCTAAAAATTAAACGTTTTCTTATAAAATTGTAAATTTTGTCAAATAAAATTACGACTCTTTTAATAAAGTTGCCAAAATGTTAGTTTTCTTATAAAATTGTGACTTGTCAAGTAAAATTATTAAAAATGACAACTCTTTTCATAACATTGCCAAAATTTTAAGCTGTTCTTGTAAAATTGCGACTGTTATTGAGTACAATTCCAACTTTTATCATAATACTGCACAAATATTCAGTTTTTCTTGTAAATTTTTTACTTGCGTTGAGTAAAATGATGACGTTTATTATAATACTGCCAAAATGTGTGTGTAAGACATTGAAATGCGCCCCATTTGGCCAAAATTAATTTAAAAAATCTAATAAATATTAGGGATGTCCGATAATGGCTTTTTGCCGATATCCGATATTCCGATATTGTCCAACTCTTTAATTACCGATACCGATATCAACCGATATCTACAGTCGTGGAATTAACACATTATTATGCCTAATTTGGACAACCAGGTATGGTGAAGATAAGGTACTTTTTTTTTAAAATTAGTAAAATAAGATAAATAAATAAAAAACATTTTCTTGAATAAAAAAGAAAGTACAACAATATAAAAACAGTTACATAGAAACTAGTAATTAATGAAAATGAGTAAAATTAACTGTTAACGGTTAGTACTATTAGTGGACCAGCAGCACGCACAATCATGTGTGCTTACGGACTGTATCCCTTGCAGACTGTATTGATATATATTGATATATAATGTAGGAAGCAGAATATTAATAAAAGAAAGAAACAACCCTTTTGTGTGAATGAGTGTAAATGGAGGAGGGAGGTTTTTTGGGTTGGTGCACTAATTGTAAGTGTATCTTGTGTTTTTTATGTTGATTTAACTAAAAAAATAAAATAAAAATAAAAATAAATAAATACAATACCGATAATAAAAAACATGGTACCGATAATTTCCGATATTACATTTTAAAGCATTTATCGGACATGTCTACTCTCAATCATTGTGTGCTCCATCCTCACCTTCTTGAAGGGAGGCCATTCTTCTTCCTGCTGCATGTCGGAGTCGTTGCTAGGGTCGTCGCTGGGGTCGCAGTCGGTGTGGAAGACGTTGGCCGTTCCTATTTTGTAGACCGGCGTGAGGGCGACCCCGG
Organism: Entelurus aequoreus; assembly: GCF_033978785.1. NCBI lineage: Eukaryota > Metazoa > Chordata > Actinopteri > Syngnathiformes > Syngnathidae > Entelurus > Entelurus aequoreus. The sequence goes on from NC_084736.1 coordinate 5,268,302, forward strand.
ACGCGTCCCAGAAGCGCACGGTGCCATCTTCATGTCTGCAAACACACATTATGTGTCAAAGAGTAGACGGAAATGTTTCTTTAAAGACAATTCATTGCAGAACATTCATGACAAACATCATTAAACTATTGGTGTGTCTCTTCTTTGAATTGTGGCCTCTTCTAAAATTCTAATGAGCCCAAATGTCTCACTTCCTTGGAACTCGCCAATCATGTCTCACTATTATTACACCGTTGCCATGGTAATCCTGAAAACATTTAATAAACAGTCCCCATTAATAACATCTGAATAGCATTGAGACTCAAATGTAACATTTTAAACCAACTGAGTGTCACAAAAGATTTAAGAACATATGAATGTGTGTGTGTGTGTGTTCTTGTATTTCTAGCCTTCTTGAGACATGAAGAAGGAAAAGTATCTTCCATATGAGGAGGTGTGAACAAGTGATATAAATCATGGTCCCAATAACATTGCATCTAATAGACAATGTCTCATTTGCACCCCTAGTGGTCAAAATGAGGGTGGTCCCAAAAAGGAGGGATTTTTTTCAAATTGACTGTGTGTCGCTTTTAAAAGTGCTCCCCCTCTGGCCAACATATGAAATAACAAGTGTGTGTAAAGAATCTGAAGTTCTCCCCCCTCTGGCCAACATATGTAATAAGTGTGTGTAAGAAATTGAAATGCGCCTCCTTTGGCCAAAATTAATTTAAAAAATGGAATAAATATATAGATAGAGACATACTATAATACCTTGAACAATGAAGATTAAAAATACAATTACATCAAAAAAATAAAAAAATGAACTAAAAGTAGTCTTTTTCTCACGATGTGTCAACTTCTTTCTTATAAAATTGGGAACAATTTCTCATATTCTTTCTGTTTCTGTAATATTGCAATATTTTCTCGTAAAATTATTACTTTTTTTATGTAAAAGTATTACTTTTTAATGCAAAATGTTGACATTTGTCATTTAAAATTCTGACTTTTATCACAATATTGCCAATTTTTTTGCTGTTCTTGTAAAATAGTGACATTTTTGGAGTAAAATTATGACTTTTGTCATAATTTTGCCGAGTAAAATTCAGATTATTATTATAATATTGCCAACATTTTAAAGTTTTCTTATAAAAATTGACTTTTGTCGAGTAAAATTACAACTCTTTTCATAAAATTGCCAAAATGTTAAGCTTTTCTTGGAAAACGGCGACTGTTACTGAGTAAAATTCCAACTTTTATCATAATATCGCACAAATGTTTTGACTTGCGTTGAGTAAAATGACGACTTTTATTATAATACTGCCATAATTCTAAGTTTTTCTTGTGAAATTGTGACCTTTTTCTTGTGAAATTCCAACTCTTTTTTCACAACAAGCTTTTTTTATATTTGCATAGTATGTATATATTATTAATGTTGTAAATACACTTATTTATATATCTAGAAAGGCTGGTCCTAAAGAGGTACGCATTATTCGGAGGTCTCAAGAAGGTAACAAATACCAGAATGTGTGTGTGTGTGTTCTTGTATTTCTAGCCTTCTTGAGACATGAAGAAGGAAAAGTATCTTCCATATGAGGAGGTGTGAACAAGTGATGACATAAATCAATAACATTGCATCTAATAGACAATGTCTCATTTGCACCCCCTGCTGGTGACATCTATCAAAATGAGGGTGGTCCCAAAAAGGAGGGATTTTTCACATTGACTGTGTGTCGCTTTTAAAAGTGCTCCCCCTCTGGCCAACATATGAAATAACAAGTGTATGTAAAGAATCTGAAGTGCTCCCCCTCTGGCCAACATATGTAATAACAAGTGTGTGTAAGAAATTGAAATGCGCCTCCTTTGGCCAAAATTAATTTAAAAAATGGAATAAATATATAGATAGAGACATACTATAATACCTTGAACAATGAAGATTAAAAATACAATTACAAACAAAAAATAAAAAAATGAACTAAAAGTAGTCTTTCTCACGATGTGTCGACTTCTTTCTTATAAAATTGGGAACAATTTCTCATATTCTTTCTGTTTCTGTAATATTGCAATATTTTCTCGTAAAATTATTACTTTTTTATGTAAAAGTATTACTTTTTAATGCAAAATGGTGACATTTGTCATATAAAATTCTGACTTTTATCACAATATTGCCAATTTTTTTGCTGTTCTTGTAAAACAGTGACATTTTTGGAGTGAAATTATAACTTTTGTCATAATTTTGCCGAGTAAAATTCAGATTATTATTATAATATTGCCAACATGTTAAAGTTTTCTTATAAAAATTGACTTTTGTCGAGTAAAAATACAACTCTTTTCATAAAATTGCCAAAATGTTAAGCTTTTCTTGGAAAACTGCGACTGTTATTGAGTAAAATTCCAACTTTTATCATAATATCGCACAAATGTTTTGACTTGCGTTGAGTAAAATGACGACTTTTATTATAATACTGCCATAATTCTAAGTTTTTCTTGTGAAATTGTGAAGTGAAGTGAAGTGAATTATATTTATATAGCGCTTTTCTCTAGTGACTCAAAGCGCTTTACATAGTGAAACCCAATATCTAAGTTACATTTAAACCAGAGTGGGTGGCACTGGGAGCAGGTGGGTAAAGTGTCTTGCCCAAGGACACAACAGCAGTGACTAGGATGGCGGAAGCGGGGATCGAACCTGCAACCCTCAAGTTGCTGGCACGGCCACTCTACCAACCGAGCTATACTGCCCCACAATTGTGACCTTTTCTTGTGAAATTCCAACTCTTTTTTTCACAACAAGCTTTTTTTATATTTGCATAGTATGTATATATTATTAATGTTGTAAATACACATCTTTATATATCCTGAAAGGGTGGTCCTAAAGAGATAGGTATTATTCGGAGGTCTCAAGAAGGTAACAAATAAAAGAGTGTGTGTGTGTGTGTGTGTGTGTAGGTACCCTGTCAATAGCAGTTCTTGCTGTGTGGGCGGAGGAGCCAAGTTTTTCCCACCACAAATGGGCCATTTCTTCATAGACAAAAGAGAAAAAAAAGGTGAGAAAGCATCAGAAGAAACATCACTTTGATCCCATGCAGCTGAGGGTGCAGAGGTCCTGACTCGGACTTGGCCATATGGACCGGTGTGTGCATAAAGCTGATACAGCCTTTGTTGCGTTTGCTCTCCTAGCGTGTCTCTGATTCGGCTTTGCACAGAAAGTTGACTTTGACTGATGAGAGTGTGAGATATATGTGTGTGTGAGTGTGCACCAAGGGGTGTTAGTAATCAAAGCTGCAAAGCTTTTAACTGCCAATGTCTGTTTCCTCTTCTTCCTGTACAGTTGGCAACATGTCAACGCAGGCTTTACCAATCTAGATTAGATTACCTGTTGAGTCACACTAATAATTAGTATTAATTAGAGATGTCCGATAATATCGGTCTGCCGATATTATCGGCCGATAAATGCGTTAAAATGTAATATCGGAAATTATCGGTATCGTTTTTTTATTATCAGTATCGTTTTTTTTTTGTTTTTTTTTTAATTAAATCCACATAAAAAACACAAGATACACTTACAATTAGTGCACCAACCCAAAAAAACCTCCCTCCCCCATTTACACTCATTCACACAAAAGGGTTGTTTCTTTCTGTTATTAATATTCTGCTTCCTACATTATATATCAATATATATCAATACAGTCTGCAAGGGATACAGTCCGTAAGCACACATGATTGTGCGTGCTGCTGCTCCACTAATAGTACTAACCTTTAACAGTTAATTTTACACATTTTCATTAATTACTAGTTTCTATGTAACTGTTTTTATATTGTTGTACTTTCTTTTTTATTCAAGAAAATGTTTTTAATTTATTTATCTTATTTTATTTGATTCATTTTTTTAAAAAGTACCTTATCTTCACCATACCTGGTTGTCCAAATTAGGCATAATAATGTGTTAATTCCACGACTGTATATATCGGTTGATATCGGTATCGGTTGATATCGGTATCTGTAATTAAAGAGTTGGACAATATTGGCATATCGGATATCGGCAAAAAGCCATTATCGGACATCCCTAGTATTAATATATTACTGGTAGAGGTGAGGGAAATAATACATTTTTAGATCCATTGAAGATTGTAGAATCGATTAGTAAACGTCAATCGATGTATTTATGTAAATAAAGTAATGTTGTAAAATGTGTGTGACTGCAGCGAGACACCTCATCAGCTCCTTTATTATCGGGCACACATTTTCATTAATTTAATAAATGTGGGAATTATTTTAACTGTTTCTTATTCCAAATGAATAGTGTTTTTTAAGTGATAAAAAAATGTAAAACTGCATCAATGTACATAAATTAAAGATGCATCAATTATCGATTTTTAATGGAATCGTAGCTGCAAATCGAATTGAGAGATGCCCAAAGATTCCCACCTGTAATTACTGGTGCTTTGAGAAGTACAAATAGGTATTTAAAGCCCAGCTCGGCTTCATGAAGCTACCTGACAAGAACATCTAACATTGTGTTCAAGGTGACTTTCACAACTAAATGGCCACTGTGTATTAAAGGTTCCCAGGTTAAGATGCTTATGTGCATCTAGGGAGCTTAGAATAGAATAGAAAGTACTTTATTGATCCCTGGGGGGAATTCAGCACCACAGTTCGCTCACAATAGACAATAAACACTTAGGTATTTTTTTTACATGTGAATAATATAAATACAGTCTATTAGACAGCATTATTCACATGTGAATAATATAAATACAGTCTATTATACAGCATTAATCACATGTCAATAATATGAATATTGTCTATTATACAGCATTATTCACATGTGAATAACATAAATACAGTCTATTATACAGCATTATTCACATGTGAATAATATAAATACAGTCTATTATACAACATTATTCACATGTGAATAATATAAATACAGTCTATTATACAGCATTATTCACATGTGAATAATATAAATACAGTCTATTATACAGCATTATTCACATGTGAATAATATAAATACAGTCTATTATACAGTATTATTCACATGTGAATAATGTAAATACAGTCTATTATACAGCATTATTCACATGTGAATAATATAAATACAGTCTATTATACAACATTATTCACATGTGAATAATATGAATACAGTCTATTATACAGCATTATTCACATGTGAATAACAAATACAGTCTGTTACACAGCATTATTTACATGTGAATAATGTAAATACAGTCTATTAAACAGCATTATTCACATGTGAATAATATAAATACAGTCTATTATACAGCATTATTCACATGTGAATAATGTAAATATAGTCCATTATACATCATTATTCACATGTGAATAATATAAATACAGTCTATTATACAGCATTATTCACATGTGAATAATATAAATACAGTCTATTATACAGTATTATTCACATGTGAATAATGTAAATACAGTCTATTATACAGCATTATTCACATGTGAATAATATAAATACAGTCTATTATACAACATTATTCACATGTGAATAATATGAATACAGTCTATTATACAGCATTATTCACATGTGAATAACATAAATACAGTCTGTTACACAGCATTATTTACATGTGAATAATGTAAATACAGTCTATTAAACAGCATTATTCACATGTGAATAATATAAATACAGTCTATTATACAGCATTATTCACATGTGAATAATGTAAATATAGTCCATTATACATCATTATTCACATGTGAATAATATAAATACAGTCTATTATACAGCATTATTCACATGTGAATAACATACATACAGTCTAATAGACAGCATTATTCACATGTGAATAATATAAATACAGTCTATTATACAGCATTATTCACATGTGAATAATATAAATACAGTCTATTATACAGCATTATTCACATGTGAATAATGTAAATATAGTCTATTATACATCATTATTCACATGTGAATAATATAAATACAGTCTATTATACAGCATTATTCACATGTGAATAACATAAATACAGTCTAATAGACAGCATTATTCACATGTGAATAATATAAATACAGTCTATTATACAGCATTATTCACATGTGAATAATATAAATACAGTCTATTATACAGCATTATTCACATGTGAATAATGTAAATATAGTCTATTATACATCATTATTCACATGTGAATAATATAAATACAGTCTATTATACAGTATTATTCACATGTGAATAACATAAATACAGTCTATTAGACAGCATTATTCACATGTTAATAATATAAATATAGTCTATTATACAGCATTATTCACATGTTAATAATATAAATATAGTCTATTATACAGCATTATTCACATGTGAATAATATAAATACAGTCTATTATACAGCATTACTCAAATGCAGTCTATTATACAGCATTATTCACATGTGAATAACAAAGGTCAGTGAGGTTAGGTCAGTGTTTTTCAACCTTTTTGGAGCGAAGGCGCATTTTTGTTCATTGAAAAAATGCATAGGCACACCACCAGCAGAAAACATTAAAAATGTAAACTCGGTAGTTGATATTGACAGTAAAAACTAATTGTTGCAATTGTTGGATATGACTTTAAAGCATAACCAAGCATGCATCACTATAGCTCTTGTCTCAAAGTAGGTGTCACGACCTGTCACATCACGCCATAACTTATTTGGAGTTTTTTGGTGTTTTCCTGTGCGTAGTGTCTCGCACTCCTATTTTGGTGGCTTTTCCTGTTTTGTTGGTATTTTCCTGTAGCAGTTTCATGTCTTCCTTTCCCCGCACCTGCTTTGTTTTTAGCAATCAAGACTATTTCAGTTGTGCGGACGCTATCCTTCTTTGTGTGGAAATTGTTGATTGCCATGTCATGTACGGATGTACTTTGTGGACGCCGTCTGCTCCGCACGCTGTAAGTCTTTGCTGTCGTCCAGCATTCTGTTTTTGTTGACTTTGTAGCCAGATCACTTTTAGTCTCGTTTTCCATAGCCATCCCTAAGCTTCAATGCCTTTTTTAGGGGCACTCGTCTTTTGTTTATTTTTGGTCCAAGCATTACATACGACGTTTACAAAGCAATTAGCTACCTACTGATATGGACATGGTTACTTTGCCGAGCTCTAGACCGCACAGACACTCAACAACGGCAGTTTATTTGCAGATTATAATTACTGGTTTGCCTTAAAATATTTTTAACCCAAATACCGTATTTTTCGGACTATAAGTCGCAGTTTTTTTCATAGTTTGGCCGGGGGTGCGACTTATACTCAGGAGCGACTTATGTGTGAAATTATTAACACATTAGCGTAAAATATCAAATAATATTATTTAGCTCATTCACGTAAGAGACTAGACGTTTAAGATTTCATGGGATTTAACGATTAGGAGTAGGGCTGCAACAACTAATCAATTAAATCAATTATAAAAATAGTTGGTGATTAATTTAGTCATTGATTCGTTGGATCTATGCTATGCGCATGCGCAGAGGCTACTTTTTTATTTTTTTAAATTATAATGTATTTATTTTTTTAATAAACCTTTATTTATAAACTGCAACATTTACACACAGCTGAGAAACAATAATTAAAATAAGTATGGTGCCAGTATGCTGTTTTTTTGCAATAAAATACTGGAAAGGATAGAAATGTAGTTTGTCTCTTTTATCCGATTATTAATCGATTAATTGAAGTAATAATCAACAGATTAATCGATTATCAAATTAGTTGTTAGTTGCAGCCCTAATTAGGAGTGACAGATTGTTTGGTAAACGTATAGCATGTTCTATATGTTATAGTTATTTGAATGACTCTTACCATAATATGTTACGTTAACATACCAGGCAGGTTCTCAGTTGGTTATTTATGCCTCATATAACGTACACTTATTCAGCCTGTTGTTCACTATTCTTTAGACCAGGGGTCACCAACCTTTTCGAAACCAAGAGCTACTTCTTGGGTAGTGATTAATGCGAAGGGCTACCAGTTTGATACACACTTAAATAAATTGCCAGAAATAGCCAATTTGCTCAATTTACCTTTAACTCTATGTTATTATTAATAATTCATGATATTTACACTTAATTGAACAGTTTAAAGGAGGAGAAAACACGAAAAAAAATGAAAATTAAATTTTGAAACATAGTTTATCTTCAATTTCGACTCTTTAAAATTCAAAATTCAACCGAAAAAAAGAAGAGAAAAACTAGCTAATTCGAATCTTTTTGAAAAAATTAAAAAAATAATTTATGGAACATCATTAGTAATTTTTCCTGATTAAGATTAATTTTAGAATTTTGATGACATGTTTTAAATAGGTTAAAATCCAATCTACACTTTGTTAGAATATATAACAAATTGGACCAAGCTATATTTCTAACAAAGACAAATCATTATTTCTTCTAGATTTTACAGAACAAAAATTTTAAAAGAAATTCAAAAGACTTTGAAATAAGATTTAAATTTGATTCTACAGATTTTCTAGATTTGCCAGAATAATTTTTTTGAATTTTAATCATAATAAGTTTGAAGAAATATTTCACAAATATTCTTCGTCGAAAAAACAGAAGCTAAAACGAAGAATTAAATTAAAATGTATTTATTATTCTTTACAATAAAAAAAAAAAAAATTACTTGAACATTGATTTAAATTGTCAGGAAAGAAGAGGAAGGGGTTTAAAAGGTAAAAAGGTATATGTGTTTAAAAATCCTAAAATCATTTTTAAGGTTGTATTTTTTCTCTAAAATTGTCTTTCTGAAAGTTATAAGAAGCCAAGTAAAAAAATTTATGAATTTATTTAAACAAGTGAAGACCAAGTCTTTAAATATTTTCTTGGATTTACAGCCCTTTGAGACACTTGTGATTTAGGGCTATATAAATAAACATTGATTGATTGATAGATTGATTTTCAAATTCTATTTGAGTTTTGTCTCTCTTAGAATTAAAAATGTCGAGCACAGCGAGACCAGCTTGCTAGTAAATAAATAAAATTTAAAAAATAGAGGCAGCTCACTGGTAAGTGCTGCTATTTGAGCTATTTTTAGAACAGGCCAGCGGGCTACTCATCTGGTCCTTGCGGGCTACCTGGTGCCCGCGGGCACCGCGTTGGTGACCCCTGCTTTAGACATTTTAAATTGCCTTTCAAATGTCTATTCTTGGTGTTGGCTTTTATCAAATAAATTTCCCCCAAAAAATGCGACTTATACTCCAGTGCGACTTATATATGTTTTTTTCCTTCTTTATTATGCATTTTCGGCCGGTGCGACTTATACTCCGAAAAATACGGTAATAGCAAATTCCTACATTTACCAATAAACAGATTTACTAGACTTTGCTTCACCCGCCCTGCCAACAAATGTAGTCCTGCAACACTACCCAATGACAAGTGGCCCACACCAGGAAGGTCAAAAGTAATACGACATGTAGAGCTTTTATCACATCCCAACATTTTGTTGTAGAAGACCTCTCACCTTAGATGATTGTTGGCGGCCCTGCTGCGCTCTGCCAGCGTTGAGCAGCCTCTCCCACAGTTTAGGAGGGACACTGGAGATGTGGCAGGAACACGTGACGGCAGAAGAGTGGAGCGGAGCGAGGTAAGGAGTAGGCAAAGAGGGCCATCCGGGGGTTTGGAGGTCGATTACAACCAGCTCCTCTTCTAGCAAGACTAATAGTGCAGACGGCTCATCCCATTCTACGGAGAGAAAAATGAAATTCATTATATAAATGGCTAATGTTTAGTGTTTAAAAAGGTTTGCAACATTTGTGACTTGAGATGGGCAGCGAAAGGCGGTTCCAGAATGCCTTATTTTGATGCTAATTGAATGCAAACCCAGCCAGCTGGAACTCGGGTTTGGCAGTGATATTGTTTGTGCAAGTAACATCTTGTCCGTAATGTAGCGTCCCCACAAGAGTCCGATACTCTTTGACACGCCGAAACAGAAACCCTCTGCCGTGGGTTCCCCTGACCACCACACGCTGGCACGAGAGCCCCGGTATTCTTGTTACAATAATGTTTTTATTGAGTCCACTCTGCGGCAACCGCACTCGACTTTTCAGTTTTAGTCTCTCTTGCTCTCCATTGTGCTCTCCAGCGTGTGTCTTTCTGTCTCTCTAACTCCAACTCCAATAACGTGTCTCGTTCCGGCTGCTGCTAATAAGGGCGACAGGTGATTAGATAACAAGCCCCAGCTGGGCAATCTACTCATCTGCCGCTGGCTTCGAGGCCGGTCCTTACACCCGCGCATACTTGCCAACCTTGAGAGCTCCGAATTCGGGAGATGGTGGGGCTGGGGGGGCATATTTTAGGGTCCCAGAAGAGTTAGTGCTGCAAGGGGTTCTGGGTATTTGTTCTGTGGTGTTTATGTTGTGTTACGGTGCGGATGTTCTCTCGAAATGTGTTTGTCATTCTTGTTTGGTGTGGGTTCACGGTGGCGCGTATTCATATCAGGCATTACATACTATACATTACCTTTTGCACTATATTAATTTATATTATTATGTGTTGTCAACTTTGTACTTTTTTATGTCATCGCCTGAAATAAATAAATAAATGAAAAAAAAAAATGTAATATTTGTAACAGTGTTAAAGTTGTTTATACGGCCACCCTCAGTGTGACCTGTATGGCTGTTGATCAAGTATGCATTACATTCACTTATAAGTGTGTAAAAGCCGCATATATTATGTGACGCTGTTTGTGTGGAGGAAAAGCGGACGTGACGACAGGTTGTAGAGGACGCTAAAGGCAATGCCTTTAAGACACGCCCCCAATAATGTTGTCCGGGTGGAAATCAGGAAAATGGTTGCCCCGGGAGATTTTCGGGAGGGGCACTGAAATTCGGGAGTCTCCCGGGAAAATCGGGAGGGTTGGCAAGTATGGCTCCGCGGCAGGCCCGCAGACCACGCCCCCCCTCCACACCTCATAAGACTGTTAGTTAGCCAGTAGCCACAACAACACAGCACTTTCTTATTATGCACCAATGAGGCTTACGGCAAACAAGGTTGCATTCAGGAACACTTGGAATTATCATTTTTTTGCACGTTCTATATTGCTGCGATGACATTTTTGGTTGATTTTATTCCCTATTATTTAATGCAGGGGTCACCAACCTTTTTGAACCAAGAGCTACTTCTTGGGTAGTGATTAATGCGAAGGGCTACCAGTTTGATACACACTTCAATAAATTGCCAGAAATAGCCAATTTGCTCAATTTAACTTTAACTCTATGTTATTATTAATAATTATTGATATTTACACTTAATTGAACAGTTTAAAAGAGGAGAAAACACTAAAAAAAGACAATTACATTTTGAAACATAGTTTATCTTCAATTTCGACTCTTTAAAATTCAAAATTCAACCGAAAAAAAGAAGAGAAAAACTAGCTAATTCGAATGTTTTTGAAAAAATTAAAAAAATAATTTATGGAACATCATTAGTAATTTTTCCTGATTAAGATTAATTTTAGAATTTTGATGACATGTTTTAAATAGGTTAAAATCCAATCTGCACTTTGTAAGAATATATAACAAATTGGACCAAACACAAATCATTATTTCTTCTAGATTTTCCAGAACAAAATTTTTAAAAGAAATTCAAAAGACTTTGAAATAAGATTTAAATTTAATTCTACAGATTTTCTAGATTTGCCAGAATAATTTTTTTGAATTTTAATCATAATAAGTTTGAAGAAATATTTCACAAATATTCTTCGTCGAAAAAACAGAAGCTAAAATGAAGAATTAAATTAAAATGTATTTATTATTCTTTACAATAAAAAAAATAAATTTACTTGAACATTGATTTAAATTGTCAGGAAAGAAGAGGAAGGAATTTAAAAGGTAAAAAGGTATATGTGTTTAAAAATCCTAAAATCATTTTTAAGGTTGTATTTTTTCTCTAAAATTGTCTTTCTGAAAGTTATAAGAAGCAAAGTAAAAAATTAAGGAAATTATTTAAACAAGTGAAGACCAAGTCTTTAAAATTTTTTCTTGGATTTTTAAATTCTATTTGAGTTTTGTCTCTCTTAGAATTAAAATGTCGGGCAAAGCGAGACCAGCTTGCTAGTAAATAAATACAATTTAAAAAATAGAGGCAGCTCACTGGTAAGTGCTGCTATTTGAGCTATTTTTAGAACAGGCCAGCGGGCTACTCGTCTGGTCCTTACAGGCTACCTGGTGCCCGCGGGCACCACGTTGGTGACCCCTGGTTTAATGCATTACTTAGTTACCATTTCATTTAAATAACTTCAATATATATTTTTTAACCAAATCCTATTGTTGATGTAGATGATCCATATCTGCTTTACAAAAGTGAATTGTGGGATATTTCTGTTTATGCCCTATTTGTATTTGACTTTATTGAATGGATATATTTGATGTTTGGCACAGGAGGCAATAGAACAAAGACAAATTAGAAGATAAGACGGAGAAACAACAACAAAAAAACCAACAACATCAGCAAATGCGATACAAATATATAAATATGAAACCAACAATTATAAAGAAGAACCAGTTAAATGGAGTAGATAGTAACACACAGAAATGACAATAAACATTGTTGCACTTCAAATGGAGAAATAAAAATACCAATAGAAATAGCAATTTTGATAATGAACAATGACAATAACTACATTACAATCGCTTCAAACGCAACAATAAATAAATGTAATGAAAACTTGAATGAAAAAAGAAGCACATAAAGGGGGGGAGGAGCGAGCTGTATTAACCTTACACATTGTTATGGTAAAAGTAGGTTAAGCTTCAACAGTGTGCCGTGTTTCAACCCACTTTCCCACAGGGTTGGTGGAAGAACATTAACCTCTTAAGGCCCGAGCTGTTTGTTTACATCAGGGGTGTCCAAACTTTTTCCACTGAGGGCCGCACACGGAAAAATTAAAGCATGTGGGGGCCATTTTGATATTTTTCATTTTCAAACCATAACAAAATATATGCATTTTTTGATTTATTTTACCTTTAGGGGTCCCGGGGACCATAAAGGGTCTCAGTCATTAAAATGTTAAAAATAAGTCAGATTATTATTTTTTTTAAATTATTTAGCGCTTACAGTAAATCTCTATATCAACTTCAAGTTGATATAAAGTAATACAAATTAAAAAAAATGTTTTATGGCTTTTCTGTCAAAAACAACTTAGTTTTTTTATAGTAAAACTGAAATATGCAGTATTTAGTAATTAGAGCCCTAAAAGATCAATAATGCACGACACCATTGATTTGAATTATTTCATATTTTTGAGTAATCACAGTGAAAAGATAAATAAAAAATCACTAAATATATTTGGGATCCAAAAGGTGCCCCACTCATAAAGTGATACATTTTTATTAGGTTTTTCTTTTACTTTCAACACTTAAGTTACAAGATCAACTTCAGATATATCTGTCCATTTTATGTTGGAACTATTATTTTGTTTGTTTTATGCGCTTTTGTCAAAGAAAACTTTGATGATTTTATATGGCTACTACACAATATATGCAATATTTACCACATAAAACATTTTAAAGTGAAATATTTAAAGTAATTGGAGACCTGAAAATAATTCATTATAACATGGATTTTTTGTCTTTTTTTTTTGAGCAATGGCAAAAAAAGAAAAATAAAGAAAGACAAAAAAAAAAAAAACAGCCTGCATGGCAGCTTTTGTGTCAACATTGCAACTTTTTCTCGTTAGATTTCCCCTCATTACACTTTCTTTAATGTTCTTTTTTATTTTTACAATATTATTTCCAGAATGTGTGGCGGGCGGGTAAACAATTAGCTGAGGGCCGCAAATGGCCCCCGGGCCGCACTTTGGACACCCCTGGTTTACATGCTTTTTTATTTCTCTTTGCTATTAGGGCTTATTGGACCCTAATTAGAATAAAAACTAAGAATCATATCTTGATATGATGTACTTAGTCCATAAGTACACAAATGTGTACTTCATGTGTAGTGACATGCTAACTTTTATTTTTACACTTTTTTTTTCCGAACTCCATTGTATGTTATACTCTTCTGACACCACCAGATGGCAGTATAAGTGTCCATATAAGTGGCCATAAGACCCCAATTCAGTAGTGTACACAATTTTGGAAATAAGAGCTAAAAGGTGCTGTCCACGCATGTGGCCACTAAGCCTTTAGAGGTTAATATATGTTTGATGAAACGTGATTGTATGTATGTACAGTATTTGTGTATGTTTGTACAGTGACCGTGTGTGTGTGCGTATGTACCTATGTATGTACACTATATTGCCAAAAGTATTTGGCCAGCCATCCAAATGATGAGAATCAGGTGTCCTAATCACTTGGCATGGAGACTGTTTCTACAAACATTTGTGAAAGAATGGGCCGCTTTCAGTGATTTCCAGCGTGGAACTGTCATAGGATGCCACCTGGGCAACAAATCCAGTCGTGAAATTTCCTCGCTCCTAAATATTCCAAAGTCAACTTTATTAGAAGAAAAGTGAAGAGTTTGGGAACAACAGCAACTCAGCCACCAAGTGGTAGGCCACGTAAACTGACAGAGAGGTCAGCATAGTGCAAAGACTTTCTGCACAGTCAGTTGCTACAGAGCTCCAAACTTCATGTGACCTTCCAATTAGCCCACGTACAGTACGCAGAGAGCTTCATGGAATGGGTTTCCATGGCCGTGCAGCTGCATCGAAGCCATACATCACCAAGTCCAATGCAAAGCGTGGCCACTAGACTCTAGAGCAGTGGAGACGCCTTCTCTGGACTGATGAGTCACACTTTTCCATCTGGCAATCTGATGGACCAGTCTGGGTTTGGAGGTTGCCAGGAGAACGCTACATTTCGTACTGCATTGTGCCGAGTGTCAAATTTGGTGGAGGAGGAATTATGGTGTGGGGTTGTTTTTCAAAAGTTGGGCTTGGCCCCTTAGTTCCAGTAAAAGGAACGTTGAATGCTCCAGGATACCAAAACATTTTGGACAATTCCATGCTCCCAACCTTGTGGGGACAGTTTGGAGCGGGCCCCTTCCTCTTCCAACATGACCGTGCACCAGTGCACAAAGCAAGGTCCATAAAGACATGGATGACAGAGTCTGGTGTGGATGAACTTGACTGGCCTGCGCAGAGTCCTGACCTGAACCCGATAGAACACATTTGGGATGAATTAGAAGGGAGACTGAGAGCCAGGCCTTCTCCACCGACATCAGTGTGTGGCCTCACCAATGCGCTTTTGGAAGAATGGTGGAAAAATTCCTATAAACACACTCGGCAACCTTGTGGACAGCCTTCCCAGAAGAGTTGAAGCTGTAATAGCTGCAAAAGGTGTCATATTGAACCCTATGGGTTAGGAATGGGATGGCACTTCAAGTTCATATGTGAGTCAAGGCAGGTGGCCAAATACTTTTGGCAATATAGTGTATGTATGAATGTGTGTATGAATACGCGTCTGTGTATATATATATATATATATATATATATATATATATATATATATTAGGGCTGCAACAACTAATCGATTAAATCGATTAAAATCGATTATAAAAATAGTTGGCGATTAATTTAATCATCGATTCGTTGGATCTATGCTATGCGCATGCGCAGAGGCATTTAAAAACTTTTTTTTTTAAATAATGATTTTATTTTTTAAATTTATTTATGAACCTTTATTTATAAACTGCAACATGTACAAACAGCTGAGAAACAATCAAAATAAGTATGGTGCCAGTATGCTGTTTTTTCCCCAATAAAATACTGAAAAGGATAGAAATGTAGTTTGTCTCTTTTATCCGATTGTTAATCGATTAATCAAAGTAATAATCGACAGATTAATCGATTATCAAATTAATCGTTAGTTGCAGCCCTAATAAATAAATAAATAAATATATATATATATATATATATATATATATATATATATATATATATATATATATATATATATATGTGTGTGAGAATTGATCGGTTAATGTGCAGTGGTACCTACTGCTGTGACCAGGTGAATCTACATAATGACCAGTGTTTCCCACACATTCATTTATTTGTGGCGGCCCGCCACGAAAGAATTAAGGCCGCCACAAATAGATTTTTTTTTTTTTAATTTAAATTTTTTTTTTTTTTTTTATGTCCTGTCCAGCTTCTCAGGCAAATCATATAGTTGATGTAGATGCCCATATAGGCTGTTCAGATTTACTTTACAAAAGAGAAGTGTAGGATCAAGATGTTTGGAGCTCTTTGTTCAGTGGATCAGATGTTTGATGAAGCTCTGTGTCTATCTACCACCACTACTGTTTTCTGTTTATTTGTTACTGACTGTGGCAGGACACCTCTGCCTCTGTTTCACTTTATGTTGCTGGTAAATAATATGCTTGTAGTAGTAGGCTAAAGTAAAATTATTTAGTATGCACTAATTAAAGGGGTGGAGCTTTAAGAGACATTTTAGCTTTTATATTTTATAAGATATATTTTTTGTAAGAACCACAATTAATAAATATATTTCAGTGAATAACTTATTGTTCAAATCTGTATATAAATATGTACATAAAGTGTTGTAATTATATTGTAAAATGGATGGATGGATGGACGTTTAAAACAAAACTGTTATTATTAATTAGTAAGTATACATTTTTTGAGCCTTTTTAGAGAAAATCCTATCATTGTAGTAAATTATGCAAATTACTCGATGATGTCATGGTGACCACGCCCCCACCGCCACAGGTATCTTGGCAGCTTATGGGAAACACTGAGGCCCACACTATATTGCTGGGAAGAAACCCGTACAAATGTATGAAAAAAGAGCAAAAAGATGTCATGCAATGTGACAACGACGCAATTTTGACACTAATTATTAATGATAATATTTTACAAAAACTTTGGACACCCCTGATCCAAAATATTAAAATATCTCGAAATAAAAAATGAAATAAAAATATAAACTAAGTAGTCATGTAAAAAATAAAATTGGAGCAGAATTTACGCAAATTCGACATCAAAGCATATCCAACACATATTTTCTGGACAACATGGAATGGTTTTATATGTAGATTAAAATCATCACAGGTCCTCTTTAAGTAACGGTTTGGGCACTGGTACTGTTTTTAAAGTACCAATTTGGTACTAGTAATGGTTAAAAGGTAAACGATACCCATCCCTATTTACGACTGCTTTTTGGAAAATCAAAGTTGAATCAAAAAGGTGGAAAAAGCCAACGTAATCATTAACTCACCTTTCTCTTGCTCAACATTGTGCACTGTAAAGAAGTCAATGACCCGGGACGTGAAGTCCAGGGTAACGTGCTCTTTATCCTGCTGGATGGTCAGACAGTGGCGGTCACCATAGCTGGCCCGGGGCATCCCTCCGCTGTACAACAACATTGGGGATCTGCAGGAGGGGGAACACAGAGGTGTGCGTCACATGACCCCCCATCTGGGATACCCAGAACATGCAATGCAGTTTGTCATTATTCTTCTGTATTGTCAATCATTGCACAGCTTCCTAAATTAATACTTTTCATTCAAGCCTTGATTACAATCCGGAAAAATGTCAAGATGTAAAATCAGCATAAATAGGGGAAAGGGGTCTAAATGAAAATGAATACGAAAAAAAACATTTGCAGTATAGAGCTTAACACTCACCCGGTCTCTGATGTCCGCCATAGGATTTTATTTATAGCTTTACAGGGAAAAGGACCTGAAAATGCAAACACATAAAATATTGCTACATTTCATAGAGAAAAATGAAGGACTCAATTAGAGATGTCCGATAATATCGGACTGCCGATATTGGGAATTTAAAATTTAAAAAAATATATATATATTTATATATATTTTTTATTATAAAGAAATACAATCATGTGTGCTTACGGACTGTATCCCTGCAGACTGTATTGATATATAATGTATATATTGTGTTTTTTATGTTGATTTTATAAAAAAACTAAAAAAAAAATGAAACATTTTTTTTTAAATTTTTTTATTTCTTGTGCAGCCCGGTACCAAGCCGCGGCCCGGTGGTTGGGGACCACTGATATATATAACATGTGTTAGTTATATAGTTTTAGTATATAAGTAGTACAAGTAAAAATGTACAAATAAAGCTGGAGAACTACAAAACTATTGTCTAGTTCAGAATATTACAAGGAAAAAGCCATAGAATGAAATGATAATATTAAGAGAAAACAGTATTTGTTCATAATGAAGTTGTAATATGGGAAAAAAGCTGCAATTTAAGAAGGTTAATGTTGCAAAATGACAAGTAATGTTATGATTGCTAAGTAATAAATATAATATTGGTCTTATTATGAGAATGCATGTTTAAAGTTGTGGCACTAAGACAAAAAATACATCGTATCACAGTAATATTGTCAATTATTAGTCATCAGTCATAATACAAAAAAATAAAGCAAATAAAATCTGAATATTTTGAGGAGAATTTTTTTTTTTTTGGTAGTATATCCATTATTACTACAGATGTCCGATAATATCGGCCTGCCGATATTATTGGCCGATAAATGCTTTAAAATGTAATATCAGAAATTATTGTTATCGGTTTCAAGAAGTAAAATTAATGACTTTTTAAAACGCAGCTGTACAGAGCAGTATATATCCGGTAAAACACGGACATAGGGCACACTTGCCAACCCTCCCGATTTTCCCGGGAGAATCCCGAATTTCAATGCCCCTCCCGACAATCTCCCGGGGCAACCATTCTCCCAAATTTCTCGCACTGCCTTTAGCGTCCTCTACGACCTGTCGTCACGTCCGCTTTTCCTCCATACAAACAGCGTGCCGGCCCAGTCACATAATATATGTGGCTTTCACACACACACAAGTGAATGCAAGCATACTTGGTCAACAGCCATACAGGTCACACTGAGGGTAGACATATAAACAACTTTAACACTGTTACAAATATGCGCCACACTGTGAACCCACACCAAACAAGAATGACAAACACATTTTGGGAGAACATCCGCACCGTAACACAACATAAACACAACGGAACAAATACCCAGAACCCCTTGCAGCACTAACTCTTCCGGGACGCTACAATATACACCCCCCGCACCACACCTCAACCCCACCCTTCCAACCTCCTCACGCTCTCTCAGGGAGAGCATGTCCCAAATTCCAAGCTGCTCTTTTGAGGCATGTTAAAAAAAATAATGCACTTTGTGACTTCAATAATAAATATGGCAGTGCCATGTTGGCATTTTTTTTCCATAACTTGAGTTGATTTATTTTGGAAAACCTTGTTACATTGTTTAATGCATCCAGCGGGGCATCACAACAAAATTAGGCATAATAATGTGACTGTATATATCGGTATCGGAATCGGTAATTAAGAGTTGGACAATATCGGAATATCGGCAAAAAAAGCCATTATCGGACATCTCTAGACTCAAAATAAAATGCGGACAATAGAAGGTATTCATCTTAGAGGCAGATGTTGCACATGTAAAACCATCCCTGACAAACGTGTGTGAGCATTTCTCACCATATGGGATGGCAGAGGACACCGGCTGCTGGTTGTTGGCGTTGCCGCTGGCAACAGCCCACACGGAATAGCCACCGTCGCTATGGGAACTCACAAACAAGTTCCCCGAACGCTCCCACACGAGGCTCTCCAGCTGCTGCAGGTGGGACATGTGAGCAAGTTATGTCGTGAGCAGAGCTTCATGCAAATTATCCATCCATCCATTTTCTACCGCTTGTCCCTATTGGGGTGGCGGGGGGGTGCTGGAGCCTATCTCAGCTGCATTCGGGCGGAAGGCGCAACTATCTTTTATTTCACAAGGGGTTGCATTCTCCCAAACAATAAAATACAGTAGTACCTCAACTTAAGAGTGTCCCAAACAATAAAATACAGTAGTACCTCAACTTAAGAGTGTCCTAAACAATAAAATACAGTGGTACCTCAACTTAAGAGTGTCCCAAACAATA
Organism: Entelurus aequoreus; assembly: GCF_033978785.1. NCBI lineage: Eukaryota > Metazoa > Chordata > Actinopteri > Syngnathiformes > Syngnathidae > Entelurus > Entelurus aequoreus. Next base: position 5,288,159 of record NC_084736.1, read on the forward strand.
AAATACAGTGGTACCTCAACTTAAGAGTGTCCCAAACAATAAAACACAGTGGTACCTCAACTTAAGAGTGTCCTAAACAATAAAATACAGTGGTACCTCAACTTAAGAGTGTCCCAAACAATAAAATACAGTGGTACCTCAACTTAAGAGTGTCCCAAACAATAAAACACAGTGGTACCTCAACTTGAGTGTCCCAAACAATAAAATACAGTGGTACCTCAACTTAAGAGTGTCCCAAACAATAAAATACAGTGGTACCTCAACTTAAGAGTGTCCCAAACAATAAAACACAGTGGTACCTCAACTTAAGAGTGTCCCAAACAATAAAATACAGTGGTACCTCAACTTAAGAGTGTCCCAAACAATAAAACACAGTGGTACCTCAACTTAAGAGTGTCCCAAACAATAAAACACAGTGGTACCTCAACTTAAGAGTGTCCCAAACAATAAAATACAGTGGTACCTCAACTTAAGAGTGTCCCAAACAATAAAACACAGTGGTACCTCAACTTAAGAGTGTCCCAAACAATAAAACACAGTGGTACCTCAACTTAAGAGTGTCCCAAACAATAAAACACAGTGGTACCTCAACTTAAGAGTGTCCCAAACAATAAAACACAGTGGTACCTCAACTTAAGAGTGTCCCAAACAATAAAATACAGTGGTACCTCAACTTAAGAGTGTCCCAAACAATAACATACAGTGGTACCTCAACTTAATAGTGTCCCAAACAATAAAACACAGTGGTACCTCAACTTAAGAGTGTCCCAAACAATAAAACACAGTGGTACCTCAACTTAAGAGTGTCCCAAACAATAAAACACAGTGGTACCTCAACTTAAGAGTGTCCCAAACAATAAAACACAGTGGTACCTCAACTTAAGAGTGTCCCAAACAATAAAATACAGTGGTACCTCAACTTAAGAGTGTCCCAAACAATAAAACACAGTGGTACCTCAACTTAAGAGTGTCCCAAACAATAAAACACAGTGGTACCTCAACTTAAGAGTGTCCCAAACAATAAAACACAGTGGTACCTCAACTTAAGAGTGTCCCAAACAATAAAATACAGTGGTACCTCAACTTAAGAGTGTCCCAAACAATAAAATACAGTGGTACCTCAACTTAAGAGTGTCCCAAACAATAAAATACAGTGGTACCTCAACTTAAGAGTGTCCCAAACAATAACATACAGTGGTACCTCAACTTAAGAGTGTCCCAAACAATAAAACACAGTGGTACCTCAACTTAAGAGTGTCCCAAACAATAAAACACAGTGGTACCTCAACTTAAGAGTGTCCCAAACAATAAAACACAGTGGTACCTCAACTTAAGAGTGTCCCAAACAATAAAACACAGTGGTACCTCAACTTAAGAGTGTCCCAAACAATAAAACACAGTGGTACTCAACTTAAGAGTGTCCCAAACAATAAAATACAGTGGTACCTCAACTTAAGAGTGTCCCAAACAATAAAACACAGTGGTACCTTCAACTTAAGAGTGTCCCAAACAATAAAACACAGTGGTACCTCAACTTAAGAGTGTCCCAAACAATAAAACACAGTGGTACCTCAACTTAAGAGTGTCCCAAACAATAAAACACAGTGGTACCTCAACTTAAGAGTGTCCCAAACAATAAAATACAGTGGTACCTCAACTTAAGAGTGTCCCAAACAATAAAACACAGTGGTACCTCAACTTAAGAGTGTCCCAAACAATAAAACACAGTGGTACCTCAACTTAAGAGTGTCCCAAACAATAAAATACAGTGGTACCTCAACTTAAGAGTGTCCCAAACAATAAAATACAGTGGTACCTCAACTTAAGAGTGTCCCAAACAATAAATAAAGTGGTACCTCAACTTAAGAGTGTCCCAAACAATAAAACACAGTGGTACCTCAACTTAAGAGTGTCCCAAACAATAAAATACAGTGGTACCTCAACTTAAGAGTGTCCCAAACAATAAAACACAGTGGTACCTCAACTTAAGAGTGTCCCAAACAATAAAATACAGTGGTACCTCAACTTAAGAGTGTCCCAAACAATAAAATACAGTGGTACCTCAACTTAAGAGTGTCCCAAACAATAAAACACAGTGGTACCTCAACTTAAGAGTGTCCCAAACAATAAAATACAGTGGTACCTCAACTTAAGAGTGTCACAAACAATAAAATACAGTGGTACCTCAACTTAAGAGTGTCCCAAACAATAAAATACAGTGGTACCTCAACTTAAGAGTGTCCCAAACAATAAAATACAGTGGTACCTCAACTTAAGAGTGTCCCAAACAATAAAACACAGTGGTACCTCAACTTAAGAGTGTCCCAAACAATAAAATACAGTGGTACCTCAACTTAAGAGTGTTATGAGATAAAAATAAAAAAATAAAGTGAGTATCACTAGAGTGGTTCCTAGTTCGATCCCCACCTTTTACCAACCACGTCACGTCCGTCGTGTCCTTGAGCGAGACACTTCACCCTTGCTCCTGATGGGTCGTGGTTAGGGCCTTGCATGGCAGCTCCCGCCATTAGTGTGTGAATGTGTGTGTGTGAATGGGTGAATGTGGAAATAGTGTCAAAGCGCTTTGAGTACCTTGAAGGTAGAAAAGCTCTATACAAGTATAACACATTTACCATAATGTTCAGTGTTAAAATAATAACTAAACAGCGAACATTTATCCATTAAATTATGGAGAAGATGCTGATGGTGTGTTTGACGGCGAAGCAGCTGGCAAGAAATAGTGTAGAAATTCACTCTGCCGTACATTACTTCATAAATCTACTGTAGTTGTTAGTAGTACATTCTATTTTATTGGCTGTATACCTGTATATGCGCACTAATGACTGAAAGAGCACGCACTTGGCGCGATGATGTCATGTTATCCATGGAAAAATGCATCTTTAGACCATATGATTTGCCTGAGCGGCTAGGAGACCCCGAGAGTAACAAGCTGTTGCCTTTCCATTAAGAACAATAAACTAGTTTTTAGTATAAGTTTGCTGGTTTCAAGAAATGTAATGCCGAGCGCATATCATTATGTCAAGATAATGGCACTAGCATTTACTTCATTTAAGAATATTTTTCAACATATTGAGCAAAAAGGTCTCTTTTTTTTTCTACCAAGAAAAGTGCACTTGTTATTAGTGAGAATATACTTATTTTAAGCTATTTTTGGGTTCATTGAAGTTAGCTAATTTGACTTGTTTTGGAAAGTCTTGACAAGCCAAATGTTCTTGTTCTATTGGCAGATAATTTTGCTTAGTTCAAATAAAATACCCCTCATTTTTGTATTACTTTTGAACACTGACTTTTTGCAGTGTAATAGTACATTCTATTTTATTGTTTTGATACATCATTTATTATCTTAAATTTAGCTTTTCTTTTTACACTGTGAAAACTGAAATCTAAGTAAGATGAAATATCTCAAATAAGGGTGATATTTGCTTATTTTCTGTCTGATAAGATCATTCTTCTCACTAAGCCGATTTTATGTTAGAGTGTTTTACTTGTTTTAAGTGTTTTGGTCCTAAATGCCGACCGCATCGATGATCGGGTGAAGTCCTTCGTCGCTCTGTCGATCGCTGGAACGCAGGTGAGCACGGGTGTTGATGAGCAGATGAGGGCTGGCTGGCGTAGGTGGATAGCTAATGTTTTTATCATAGCTCTGTGAGGTCCCGTAGCTAAGTTAGCTTCAATGGCGTCGTTAGCAACAGCATTGTTAAGCTTCGCCAAGCTGGAAAGCATTAACCGTGTAGTTACATGTCCATGGTTTAATAGTATTGTTGATCTTCTGTCTATCCTTCCAGTCAGGGGTTTATTTCTTTTGTTTCTATCTGCATTTAAGCCCGATGCTATCACGTTAGCTCCGTAGCTAAAGTGCTTCGCCGATGTATTGTCGTGGAGATAAAAGTCACTGTGAATGTCCATTTCGCGTTCTCGACTCTCATTTTCAAGAGGATATAGTATCCCAGGTGGTTTAAAATACAAATCTGTGATCCACAATAGAAAAAGGAAAGAGTGTGGAATCCAATGAGCCAGCTTGTACCTAAGTTACGGTCAGAGCGAAAAAAGATACGTCCTGCACTGCACTCTAGTCCTTCCCTCTCACGTTCCTCATCCACGAATCTTTCATCCTGGCTTAAATTAATGGGGTAATCGTCACTTTCTCGGTCCGAATCGCTCTCGCTGCTGGTGTAAACAACGGGAAATGTGAGGAGCCTTTCAACCTGTGACGTCACGCTACTTCCGGTACAGGCAAGGCTTTTTTTTATCAGCGAACTTTATCGTCGATGTTCTCTACTAAATCCTTTCAGCAAAAATATGGCAATATCGCGAAATGATCAAGTATGACGCATAGAATGGATCTGCTATCCCCGTTTAAATAAACAAATGTCATTTCAGTAGGCCTTTAAGAGCTCTGTCACGGAACCAATTAAGGTTGTAAGTTGAGGTGCTACTGTAGAACATTGTCATTGACGTAATTAAATGAAAAGTAGTTTGTGGTTTGGACAGAAAAACGTGAAAGTCTTATGGGAATATAACTGTATCTCAAAATAAACAGGAACAACACTTTTCGAGTTTGTCGTCATACCTGTTTGCCAAGAAAGAGTTGTTGTATTTGACGGCTGCTCACATCCCACAGCACCACCAGGCCACGGCTGTAGCCGATCAGCATCTTCCCTGCTTGCCGGGGATGCTCCTGAAGAGATTCCACAGGTCCTAACGATTTGCCACATCTGTAGTCTTCTGGCAGGCTGCACACATGGAATGTCTCCTTTGATAACAACATACTCTTATCTTGGATAACAACATACTCTTATCTCCCGCTACTTAGCGTGCATGTCTTATGAGGAAGTCAATATTTACTGCTCCAAAATAAATAGACAATTAAAGTCATCAGAAGATGGAAGATTACATGATCCAAGGGACTCAACTCCCACTGAACTGAAGCTAAGGTTATCATCTAATGTGCAGTCAAGAAAATATACCCCTCTCAAATCATTTTGGACAATGAGTGCAAGTTTTGTTACAAAATATGTATGGAACATTTGCAGAAACACAAAAGTGTTGATGTATGATTGAAGGCACACTAAGAAATGTGGCATCAACTCTGGCTGAGGCTGCTCCTGCAACTACAGCCATCCATTTTCTACTGCTTGTCCCTCTCGGGGTCGCAGAGGGTGCTGGAGCCTATCCCAGCTGCATTCGGGGTACACCCCTGGACAAGCGTCCACCTCATCGCAGGGCCCACACAGAATAGACAACACACTAAGGGCCGCTTAGGTCCAAAATAAGCAGGAGCCGAGCCAATGAGACATTCCTGTGAGGCAGCAGAGGAATGTGGAAGAGGACACACCCTCGAGATGTTGGAGGATTCCCTCAGCAGAGGACAGGGGAGCAACTGGGAGGAATCCACAGGGATGGAGGGTAGAAGGAATGAGGGAATGAAAAGAAAACAGACAGTTTGGTAATAAACAAGACAACAGCGCTGCTATCTGAGCTCTTTTCTGGACAGAAAATGAGATACGCACGCACTTTTATGTAAAATGATTACTTTTTAATGCAAAACGGTGACATTTGTCATATAAAATTCTGGCTTTTATCACAATATTGCCATTTTTGTTGTAAAATAGTGACATTTTGTGAGTAAAATTATGACTTTTGTCATAATTTTGCCATGTAAAATTCCGGTTATTATTAGAATATTGCCAACATTTTAAAGTTTTCTTGTAAAATTGTGAGTTTTGCCGAGTAAACTTACAACTCTTTTCATAAAATTGCCAACATTTTAAGCTTTTCTTGTAAAATTGCGACCGTTATTGAGTAAAATTCCAACTTTTATCATAATATTGCACAAATGTTCCGTTTTTCTTGTAAAATTTTGACTTGTGCTACGCCTTATTATAATACTGCCAAAATTGTAAGTTTTTCTTGTGAAATTGTGACCTTTTTCTTGTGAAATTCCAACTCATTTTTCACAACAATGGATGTCTATATTATTAATGTTGTAAATACAAATCTTTATATATCTAGAAAGGGTGGTCCTAAAGACGCACAGACTTTTTTTTTGGATGTAAAATGACTTTTTTTTAATGCAAAATGTTGACAGTTGTCATATAAAATTCTGGCTGTTATCACAATATTGCCATTTTTGTTGTTGTTGTAAAATAGTGACATTTTTTGAGTAAAATTATGGCTTTTGTCATAATTTTGCCAAGTAAAATTCCGATTATTATTATAATATTGCCAACATTTTAAAGTTTTCTTATAAAATTGTGACTTTTGTCGAGTAAACTTACAACTCTTTTCATAAAATTGCCAACATTTTAAGCTTTTCTTGTAAAATTGCGACCGTTATTGAGTAAAATTCCAACTTTTATCATAATATTGCACAAATGTTCAGTTTTTCTTGTAAAATTTTGACTTGTGCTACGCCTTATTATAATACTGCCAAAATTGTAAGTTTTTCTTGTGAAATTGTGACCTTTTTCTTGTGAAATTCCAACTCATTTTTCACAACAATGGATGTCTATATTATTAATGTTATAAATACAAATCATTATATATCTAGAAAGGGTGGTCCTAAAGAGGTACGCATGCATGCACTTTTTTTAAAATGTAAAATGGTGACATTTGTCATATAAAATTCTGGCTTTTATCACAATATTGCCATTTTTGTTGTTGTTGTGACATTTTGTGAGTAAATTTATGACATTTGTCATAATTTTGCCATGTAAAACTCTGGTTATTATTAGAATATTGCCAACATTTTAAAGTTTTCTTATAAAATTGTGACTTTTGTCGAGTAAACTTACAACTCTTTTCATAAAATTGCCAACATTTTAAGCTTTTCTTGTAAAGTTGCGACCGTTATTGAGTAAAATTGCAACTTTTATCATAATATTGCACAAATGTTCAGTTTTTCTTGTAAAATTTTGACTTGTGTTGAGTAAAATTACAACTTTTATTATAACACTGCCAAAATTGTAAGTTTTTCTTGTGAAATTCCAACTCATTTTTCACAACAATGGATGTCTATATTATTAATGTTGTAAATACAAATCTTTATATATCTAGAAAGGGTGGTCCTAAAGAGGTACGCACGAACGCACTTTTTTTTAATGTAAAATAATTACTTTTTAATGCAAAATGGTGACATTGGTCATATAAAATTCTGGCTTTTATGACAATATTGCCATTTTTGTTGTAAAATAGTGACATTTTGTGAGTAAAATTATGACTTTTGTCATAATTTTGCCATGTAAAATTCCGGTTATTATTAGAATATTGCCAACATTTTAAAGTTTTCTTGTAAAATTGTGACTTTTGTCGAGTAAACTTACAACTCTTTTCATAAAATTGCCAACATTTTAAGCTTTTCTTGTAAAATTGCAACCGTTATTGAGTAAAATTCAAACTTTTATCATAATATCGCAGAAATGTTCAGTTTTTCTTGTAAAATTTCGACTTGTGCTACGCCTTACTATAATTCTGCCAAAATTGTAAGTTTTTCTTGTGAAATTGTGACCTTTTTCTTGTGAAATTCCAACTCATTTTTCACAACAATGGATGTCTATATTATTAATGTTGTAAATACAAATCTTTATATATCTAGAAAGGGTGGTCCTAAAGAGGTACGCAAGCATGCACTTTTTTTTTAATGTAAAATGGTGACATTTGTCATATAAAATTCTGGCTTTTATCACAATATTGCCATTTTTGTTGTAAAATAGTGACATTTTGTGAGTAAAATTATGACTTTTGTCATAATTTTGCCATGTAAAATTCCGGTTATTATTAGAATATTGCCAACATTTTAAAGTTTTCTTGTAAAATTGTGACTTTTGTCGAGTAAACTTACAACTCTTTTCATAAAGTTGCCAACATTTTAAGCTTTTCTTGTAAAATTGCAACCGTTATTGAGTAAAATTCCAACTTTTATCATAGTATTGCACAAATGTTCAGTTTTTCTTGTAAAATTTTGACTTGTGCTACGCCTTACTATAATACTGCCAAAATTGTAAGTTTTTCTTGTGAAATTGTGACCTTTTTCTTGTGAAATTCCAACTCATTTTTCACAACAATGGATGTCTATATTATTAATGTTGTAAATACACTTTTTTTTAAATGTAAAATGGTGACATTTGTCATATAAAATTCTGGCTTTTATCACAATATTGCCATTTTTGTTGTTGTAAAATAGTGTAATTTTTGGAGTAAATTTATGACATTTGTCATAATTTTGCCATGTAAAATTCCGGTTATTATTATAATATTGCCAACATTTTAAAGTTTTCTTATAAAATTGTGACTTTTGTCGAGTAAACTTACAACTCTTTTCATAAAATTGCCAACATTTTAAGCTTTTCTTGTAAAATTGCGACCGTTATTGAGTAAAATTGCAACTTTTATCATAATATCGCACAAATGTTCAGTTTTTCTTGTAAAATTTTGACTTGTGCTACGCCTTATTATAATACTGCCAAAATTTTAAGTTTTGCTTGTGAAATTGTGACTTTTTTCTTGTGAAATTCCATCTCATTTTTCACAACAATGGATGTCTATATTATTAATGTTGTAAATACACTTTTTTTAAAATGTAAAATAGTGACATTTGTCATATAAAATTCTGTCTTTTATCACAATATTGCCAATTTTGTTGTTGTAAAATAGTGAAATGTTTTGAGTAAAATTATGACTTTTGTCATAATTTTGCCATGTAAAATTCCGATTATTATTATAATATTGCCAAAATTTTAAAGTTGTCTTATCAAATTGTGACTTTTGTCGAGTAAACTTACAACTCTTTTCATAAAATTGCCAACATTTTAAGCTTTTCTTGTAAAATTGCAACCGTTATTGAGTAAAATTCCAACTTTTATCATAATATCGCAGAAATGTTCAGTTTTTCTTGTACAATTTTGACTTGTGCTACGCCTTATTATAATTCTGCCAAAATTGTAAGTTTTTCTTGTGAAATTGTGACCTTTTTCTTGTGACATTCCAACTCATTTTTCACAACAATGGATGTCTATATTATTAATGTTGTAAATACAAATCTTTATATATCTAGAAAGGGTGGTCCTAAAGAGGTAGGCACGCATGCACTTTTTTTTTAATGTAAAATTATTATTTTTTAATGCAAAATGTTGACATTTGTCATATAAAATTCTGGCTTTTATCACAATATTGCCATTTTGTTGTTGTTGTAAAATAGTGTCATTTTTGGAGTAAATTTATGACATTTGTCATAATTTTGCCATGTAAAATTCCGATTATTATTAGAATATAGACAACATTTTAAAGTTTTCTTATAAAATTGTGACTTTTGTCGAGTAAACTTACAACTCTTTTCATAAAATTGCCAACATTTTAAGCATTTCTTGTAAAATTGCGACCGTTATTGAGTAAAATTGCAACTTTTA